>NC_052326.1:50986381-51023881 GCF_016432855.1 Salvelinus namaycush | reverse complement strand
TATTCCAAAGATCCATAGCTTCAGACAACATTTTGTTCAACTTACCAACTCTGAATAGGTGAGCAATTAAAACAAATATAAATCAATTTGTAAACTTTGAATTGATTTACAACAGTAATCACCAGTCTAGAAAGCAGAATGTGTAACTGCTCCAGGCTGTGCTCTAACATTTCAGATCATTGGAAGGCCAGACGCATCGTGCCTCAGTCTCTCCATGGGGACTACAGTGACCTCTGTCGAGTCCTGGGGAGAAAGCAGCCAGTGAAGACTGAAGACTGAATTCAATCAATAGACCAGCCTCAAATGACACCATATTCCCTATATAGCACACCTCCTTTCACCAGAGACACATCCTAGCCTGACTGACATTTAACGTCATTTCAAAACTGATTGAATTGACGTCATTACAACCATGATTTTAATACAGCGCAAGGACTCCGATGTCTGCGAAGACTTTAGAGTTCAGACTTTAGACTTTAGAATTTAGACTTTAGACTTTAGAATTTAGAGTTTAGACTTTAGAGTTTAGAATTTAGACTTTAGACTTTAGAATTTAGAGTTCAGACTTTAGACTTTAGAATTTAGACTTTAGACTTTAGAGTTCAGACTTTAGAATTTAGACTTTAGACTTTAGAGTTTTGACTTGAGAGTTTTGACTTTAGAGTTCAGAGTTTTGACTTTAGACTTTAAATTTAGAGTTTGGGAGGTATTGTATTGAAGCAATAGAATCCAAACTGAAATGCTCAGTTTCACCACTCAGGGTTGGGGATTTGGGGATGACATGTAACTGATTACAAAAAACTGTAACTGTAATCTGCTATGTTACTAGCTAAAATATTGTAATCAGATTACAGATACTTTTGAAAAACGCTATGATTACTTCTTGGAATAATATTATATTCAGAAAGGATGTTTTGTGAAAAAATACATTTAGCCAACTTTCTGTTTTCTCAATGACATTCAATTCAGCTTTGAAAAAAGGTGCCAGTTTAAGTTTGCTCCACCTGAGTGAGTCTGACACCAAGTCAGAGACTACTATGATGACACACCAAATGCATTTGATTGGAGAGTTGGGAACCACTGTTGGGGGTACTGGAGGACTGGAGTTGGGAACCATTGTTGGGGGCACTGGAGGACTGGAGTTGGGAACCACTGTTGGGGGTACTGGAGGACTGGAGTTGGGAACCATTGTTGGGGGCACTGGAGGACTGGAGTTGGGAACCACTGTTGGGGTACTGGAGGACTGGAGTTGGGAACCACTGTTGGGGGTACTGGAGGACTGGAGTTGGGAACCACTGTTGGGGTACTGGAGGACTGGAGTTGGGAACCACTGTTGGGATACTGGAGGACTGGAGTTGGGAACCACTGTTGGGGTACTGGAGGACTGGAGTTGGGAACCACTGTTGGGGGTACTGGAGGACTGGAGTTGGGAACCACTGTTGGGGGTACTGGAGGACTGGAGTTGGGAACCACTGTTGGGGGTACTGGAGGACTGGAGTTGGGAACCAGTGTTGGGGTACTGGAGGACTGGAGTTGGGAACCACTGTTGGGGTACTGGAGGACTGGAGTTGGGAACCAGTGGTATAGCCTATGGGCGATACGGATATCGCTTAGGTCTTTTATTGAAAGCTACATAGCAATGATGTGAATCACACTCCTGCTCTCTCAATGATGTGAATCACACTGCTGCTTCTCTCAATGATGTGAATCACACTGCTGCTTCTCTCAATGATGTGAATCACACTGCTGCTTCTCTCAATGATGTGAATCACACTGCTGCTCTCTCAGTGATGTGAATCACATTCCTGCTCTCTCAATGATGTGAATCACACTGCTGCTTCTCTCAATGATGTGAATCACACTGCTGCTTCTCTCAATGATGTGAATCACACTGCTGCTCTCTCAGTGATGTGAATCACATTCCTGCTCTCTCAATGATGTGAATCACACTGCTGCTTCTCTCAATGATGTGAATCACACTGCTGCTTCTCTCAGTGATGTGAATCACACTGCTGCTTCTCTCAATGATGTGAATCACACTGCTGCTTCTCTCAGTGATGTGAATCACACTGCTGCTCTCAGTGATGTGAATCACACTGCTGCTCTCAGTGATGTGAATCACACTGCTGCTCTCTCAGTGATGTGAATCACACTGCAGCTCTCTCAGTGATGTGAATCACATTGCAGCTCTCTCAGTGATGTGAATCACACTGCTGCTCTCTCAGTGATGTGAATCACACTGCTGCTCTCTCAGTGATGTGAATCACACTGCAGCTCTCTCAGTGATGTGAATCACACTGCTGCTCTCTCAGTGATGTGAATCACACTGCTGCTCTCTCAGTGATGTGAATCACACTGCTGCTCTCTCAATAATGTGAATCACACTGCTGCTCTCTCAATAATGTGAATCACACTGCTGCTTCTCTCAGTGATGTGAATCACACTGCAGCTCTCTCAATGATGTGAATCACACTGCTGCTCTCTCAGTGATGTGAATCACACTGCTGCTCTCTCAATGATGTGAATCACACTGCTGCTTCTCTCAATGATGTGAATAAAACTGCTGCACTCTCAATTATTGTGGTTGTTGTGGATGGCTGTTCACAAATGTATATTTTAACCCAATAATGGTTGAATTCAGTAAGTATAAACTGCCTATCAATCATTGTTTTTGCAACCAGTGGACAGCCAATGAAAAACGCTCTCTTGCAACAGCTGCATAGACATAGTGTGGATCCCAGTCTCTATGGAATAAGAGTTTCAGGGAGTTCCTCCCTTCTAAACTCCTCCATAGTATTGTGCTCCACAGATACAGTTAAAAATAGGTTTATTTAAAGAAGACCACGAGTAGGGCTTCTATTGCTCAATCTAATTAGTGCTGATTCAGGCCTATTGGACATATGCTTAAACTCGCACACTTTTGATAGAGCTATGGTGATATCAAAATGGCACCCATATAGATCCTATTCAATTCAGTCAGTAATGTAATTCCTAATGCTATGGTGTCTGCAACATACACAATAGGTCTATAACCTATAGGCCTATGCAGCACATGGCATTCATTATTCACGTCATGCAAATTGCACTTTTCGGTAGTTCTCAAAGCCATTCCACGAGAGCAGCGTTTATTTTCCAACCCTGTTTCGAAGCAGTGAGCCCAATCAGTCGTCCATGACAACAACATAAACAACAGAGTAGGCCAATAAGTCCTTTTTTTTCTGGTTATTTTTTTTGTAAAACAATTAGACTAATCTATCTATATTTCAATATTTCCAAGTCCTATTCTTGAAGATCAAGGGGTATTTAATTAATTGGAATGACTGGAAATCTGACAGACTGGTTTTTAATATGAAGCCTAATCATTTAATGATCTATATTGAAGTAGAAAGTAATGAGTTAAAAGCCTACATAACCCATAAAGTAAAATACATCATCCACTAATGGCCAGCTATGTAAACTCTAACATTGATTTATGTCAATCAATCGGTAATATTCCTTGTTTGTCTTCTTCTAATGTAATCAGATTACGTTACTGAATTTGTGTAATCCAAAAGTTTCGTTACTGATTACAACTAGTAGGTAACTAGTAACTGTAAGGGATTACATTAAGAACGTAACCTACCCAACCCTGCATGGGATACATAGTGGCTTGTAGAGAGAACACTTCAATATAGAACAGTATATTATCTGTCACCGCTGATATGTCGTCGCCAGTTTGAGTTGCCTGTCCTTCCTTCCTTCCTTCCTTCCTTCCTTCCTTCCTTCCTTCCTTCCTTCCTTCCTTCCTTCCTTCCTTCCTTCCTTCCTTCCTTCAATCAATCAATCAATCAATCAATCAATCAATCAATATGGTCCATTGCATGGTGAACTGAAGGATCCCGTGCTATTGAGGCTACTGAGTAGGCAAAGGGAAAGCAGAGGGCAGGACATCTGTTTCTCACTCTGTTTAATATTTGATGTGTCTGTGTTGTTGTCAGCCACTCGGTGACCCCTGGGGCCACAGCTTCAGTATCTGGCTGCTCTAATCCAACTACCCAGAGCCAAGCCACACTCAGGTTACAGAACCACTAGTTGAGTCAAGGTCAAATAGGCAATCTACACACACACAAACATACACAAACACGCATGCGCACACACACACACAGATTACAGATAACCACTAGTAGAGTGAAGGACACGATTCCAATCTTCCCATCTACCATCGTCAGGGTGATTAGGACACCATTACAGGCACACTGTAAAAGATCTCTACATAAACTGTGAGTAGTGTTGTCTACAACATAGGGGGGGCAATACTGTCTGCATCGGTTGAGGGATTGCACGTTGCATAGGAAGGATACCCTTTCCACAAGCACCCAACATGGTCTAACAGCATCACAGGAATAGGTGGCTAAAGCAAGAGGAGGCCACTTCGCAGTTCAGCTCTATGTTCTCAAGGAGACAGCAGAAGTTCAGCTCTATGTTCTCGAGGAGAGAGCAGAAGTTCATCTCTATGTTCTCAAGGAGACAGCAGAAGTTCAGCTCTATGTTCTTGAGGAGACAGCAGAAGTTCAGCTCTATGTTCTCGAGGAGACAGCAGAAGTTCAGCTCTATGTTCTCAAGGAGACAGCAGAAGTTCAGCTCTATGTTCTCAAGGAGACAGCAGAAGTTCAGCTCTATGTTCTCGAGGAGACAGCAGAAGTGCAGCTCTATATTCTCGAGGAGACAGCAGAAGTTCAGCTCTATGTTCTCAAGGAGACAGCAGAAGTTCAGCTCTATGTTCTCGAGGAGACAGCAGAAGTTCAGCTCTATGTTCTCAAGGAGACAGCAGAAGTTCAGCTCCATGTTCTCAAGGAGACAGCAGAAGTTCAGCTCTATGTTCTCGAGGAGACAGCAGAAGTTCAGCTCTATATTCTCGAGGAGACAGCAGAAGTTCAGCTCTATATTCTCAAGGAGACAGCAGAAGTTCAGCTCTATGTTCTCAAGGAGACAGCAGAAGTTCAGCTCTATGTTCTCAGGGAGACAGCAGAAGTTCAGCTCTATGTTCTCAAGGAGAGAGCAGAAGTTCAGCTCTATGTTCTCAAGGAGACAGCAGAAGTTCAGCTCTATGTTCTCAAGGAGACAGCAGAAGTTCAGCTCTATGTTATTGAGGAGATAGCAGAAGTTCAGCTCTATGTTCTCAAGGAGACAGCAGAAGTTCAGCTCTATGTTCTCGAGGAGACAGCAGAAGGTTGAAACCTAAGTGCTCATGTGGTGACGGTGATGCTGAGTTGGGATGTAAAGGGATCCGGGACTAATGGATAGAGCCAGGATGTAGCTGCTGCCTCCCAATCCTTCCTTCTGGTCCATCCAGTGCTCCAGGCCTGATCATATTCTGCTGCCCTGGGACAGAATGCTGTAAGCTGAGCCCTCTGTCTGTCTGTGTGTGTGTGTGTGTGTGTGTGTGTGTGTGTGTGTGTGTGTGTGTGTGTGTGTGTGTGTGTGTGTGTGTGTGTGTGTGTGTGTGTGTGTGTGTGTGTGTGTGTGTGTGTGTGTGTGTGTGTGTGTGTGTCCAACTAGCCCTGTTGAAGGCACCTTTCTATAGCTCTGCTCTGGACAGGACACCTATCTATTTACTGCAGGGGAAATGAGTGAAGATAATTTGATACAGACCCAGGGCAATGCTTAGAGCAGTTTCCCAAACTCAGGCCTGTGGACCCTGTTGTTGTTGCTCTATCATTCCACAGCTAATTCAAATAATCAACAAATCATTACGCTTTGATTATTTGAATCAGCTGTGTAGTGCTAGGGCAAAAAACAACACACACACACGGACGCACGCATGTACACACACACACACACGTACAAACACACACACACACACACACACACACACACACACACACACACACACACACACACACACACACACACACACACACACACACACACACACACACACACACACACACACTTTCCTTCTCCACCAACACAGAGCTTATGATAATAAAGGGTGGAATGATTTTGTCTCATCATCTCTTCTATTGGTTCCAATGACCAAATGACTCCAGATAAATACTCCCTATTGGTTGTGTACACTGACAGGGGAGAGGTGTGTGTGTGGATAAATACATGATGTATTATCTTTGGGGTTTTCTAAGTCTCTCTCCCACTAGGGATTTTAACCTCCAACTCCAGCCTGGTGTTTATTTCACTGATGCTTGTGTTTATCTTCCATTTCCAGGGGCTTTATATGTCCCAGTGGATCTAACTACTCAGCAGAGGGATACATACATCACCGGAGGTGTTGTTAGTCCCAGTGGACCTAACCACTCAGCGGAGGAGGGGTAGTATTATGAAGACATCCCTGACAGGATATGTTGATATACCTTAACACCAATAACATTGCTACCCTACTTTAAACTCCTCTCTTTATAAATATATGTTTTGTACTACAGTGCTCTGATCTAATTGTGTGTAACAAACAAAAAACTGAGTCAATTATTCAAAATAAAAACATCAGGCTACACAGGAAATGGCGGTCTCTATTTCCGGCTGGCTGTAAGTAGGCGCAAGTGTCAAAGGCACGTTAGTTTGCAATTTCTTCGTGTAATAACAAGCACACTAGCATTTTACAGCCCTTACGCCAGGTTCAGCAATTCTCGATTGTCTCAAGGCTTACAAATACTTCTTTAGCCTGTCTCCTCCCCTTCATCTACACTGATTGAAGTGGATTTAACAAGTGACATCAAATTGTATTTGTCACATGCGCCGAATACAACAGGTATTACAGTAAAATGCTAACTTACAAGCCCTTAACCAACAATGCTTTACATTTTTTTTAATAAGTGTTAAATAAAAAATAGATTAGTAAAAAATTGAAAATAAAAGAAACAAATAATTAAACAGCAACGGTAAAATAACAAGCGAGGCTATATACAGGGGATGCCGGTACAGAGTCAATGTGCCGGTTAGTCGAGGTAACATGTACATGGAGGTAGAGTTAAAGTGACTATGCATAGATAATAAACAGAGAGTAGCAGCAGTGTAAAAGAGGGGTCTGGGTAGCACTTTGATTAGCTGTTCAGGAGTCTTATGGCTTGGGGGTAGAAGCTGTTAAGAAGCCTTTTGGACCTCGACTTGGCGCTCCGGTACCGCTTGCCGTGCGGTAGCAATAAGGGATCCTATGTCAGTCTATGTCATGGAAAGAGCATGTGTTCCAAATGTTTTGGTTTGTTAAAATAGAGTCCTATACAACACTGCATGAATATAGGGAATCAATGCAACTTTACCTTGTGTCTCTGAGAGGAAAAATGGGTCACCATGGATACCGTGACGAAGGTGCAAGCCACCCACTTGAGTGCTTGGCCCTGGACTTTTCTACCATTTCACACACTTAATGTGAATATGATTCTCCCTGTTCTCCTTCAGCAAAAAAATGGATAGTTATTTCTTAGCAAAGCAGTTATCAGGTTATCTTTGGTTCTCAGAAAACAGCTGCCGATATTGTACATTAACTGCCCATTAAAAACGATTTTTCCAGTTAAAACGAGGTTGTGTTGCCGGAGGTGCGTGGCCTTCTGTTTGTTCTCTAATGTCTGTGATAAGGGTTGAGGTTGTTGGTATGAAAGTACAGATGATTATTAGTATTGTTTTAAGGATAACAGGACCCAGTCATTTATAATCTATGTCTACATTCTATATTATATAGACAATGTGATAAATATATCCCTATTATCTATGCCTCTAGGAGGTGGATGGGTTAGGGTTAGTGTTAGGGTCAGGGTTAGGGTTAGGGTCAGGGTGTTAGGAAGGAGGAGACTGGTCATGGATTGAGATGTGCTGCAGATGTGATTTCAGGGAATCTTGAAAGCGACTCCAAGAAATGCTGTCAAAACTGTCAACAGGTGATATCGAGGGATTTCAAATAAAGATATCCTGTCAGGCCGGGTAAAAACAGAACACTGTCATTATTGCCTGATGCATAAACATGATACTGATGAAATTCAGTCATTCGCAGTCAGAGCGATATACTGTGCAAAGGTTATTGTGAAATCAATATGCTGATGTGGCAGAGCATTGTCCACAAATAACAGCCTGCCATTCAGCATGCAAACCATGTTTTATCTAGAGGTAACAGTCAAGGGGACAATGGCAAAGTGCAGTCAAAATCCCAAATATCAATACATGTCTAGCTATTTCCTTTCACTGACTATGCTACACTACAATTCCTTTCAATTGCAATGCATTCCCAGTGTTGGAATATTAAGGGAAAAGTGGAAGCACTGTAATGTGTAAGAAAGGAGAACAGCTAGATTACATCAGTACACTGTCCACCCCATGAAATGTGTAAGAAATGCTCGGAGACAGCTAGATTACATCAGTACACTGTCCACCCCATGAACTGTGTAAGAAAGGAGACAGCTAGATTACATCAGTACACTGTCCACCCCATGAACTGTGTAAGAAAGGAGACAGCTAGATTACATCAGTACACTGTCCACCCCATGAAATGTGTAAGAAAAGAGACAGCTAGATTACATCAGTACACTGTCCACCCCATGAAATGTGTAAGAAAGGAGACAGCTAGATTACATCAGTACACTGTCCACCCCATGAACTGTGTAAGAAAGGCTTGGAGACAGCTAGATTACATCAGTACACTGTCCACCCCATGAACTGTGTAAGAAAGGAGACAGCTAGATTACATCAGTACACTGTCCACCCCATGAAATGTGTAAGAAATGCTCGGAGACAGCTAGATTACATCAGTACACTGTCCACCCCATGAACTGTGTAAGAAAGGCTCGGAGACAGCTAGATTACATCAGTACACTGTCCACCCCATGAAATGTGTAAGAAAGGCTAGGAGACAGCTAGATTACATCAGTACACTGTCCACCCCATGAAATGTGTAAGAAAGGCTCGGAGAGCTAGATTACATCAGTACACTGTCCACCCCATGAACTGTGTAAGAAAGGAGACAGCTAGATTACATCAGTACGCTGTCCACCCCATGAAATGTGTAAGAAAGGCTTGGAGACAGCTAGATTACATCAGTACACTGTCAACCCCATGAACTGTGTAAGAAATGCTCGGAGACAGCTAGATTACATCAGTAGCTAGTAGTAGTAGCAGTCTTGAAAGGCTTCGGGACCACACTCTTTCCCTCTGAAGTTGTTCTATTATCACTTATATCACCAGCGGCAATACTAATAATCACTAACTGGCTACTGTACCTCTCTGAAGGCCTCCGGGCCACACTCTTTCCCTCTGAAGTTGCACTCCAGCAGCATATCTTCTATACGGTGTCTGGTGCGGTTGTGGAACTCATCGAGGCTGAACCTGGATCCCTGGCGGTCGGGCTCGGGGGCCAGGGGGATCCCAGGGGCCATGTTGTCTTCATACCCCAGCAGCTGGCCCATGAACAGCAGGTCACTATAACTGATCTGGGAGCGGCGGAAGTAGTTGTAGTTACAGAAGGTGACGGCCGGGAAGGTCAAGTTCGGGGCGTTTCTCTCGTCCAGCATTGTGACGTGATCGTAGGACAGGTAGTAGATGACACGGTCGAACACCTGGAGGAGGAAAGCAGAGAGAGCTAGCAGGAAGACGATGGCCCAGAGGCCCTGACTCACGCTGAACTTCTTGTCTTCTGCAAATATGTGGTTGGCGCCGTGGAGCGAGCAGCCGTCGAAGAACGCAGCTAGGCTGTCTAACTCGCGGGCGTCGTCTTCATCTTCATCATACACGTCCAATTCATCACACCCGTCCTCCCGGTAATCCCCCTGACCGCCGCCATCACCGGATTTGATCCCCTTGCGGTAGCGGTCGTCGAAGCCGTCTTTTCCCTGTCCTCTGGGCTCGTCGTCGGCCGAGAAGGAGATGCTGCACATGATGCGGACGGGCATGGTGGCGGCTTGGCTGGGTTGGTCTGGAAGAAACTGGTCTGTAATCAGGCATAGACAAATAGAAGCAGACCAAGTGTGACGATTCAAAAAATGTCGGGAAAATGTAAAGAGAAGAAGAGAGCTGAGCCGTACTGGAAGTCCAAACAAGAGCCCAAAGTCACGTCCAACTGAATCAGGTAAACTGGTGCTGTGATGGGTCTAACTGTTGATGACACATAGTCAGAAGAAGAAAGGAACACCGAATAACAACAGGCTCAATCAACAACTCATGAAATCGCTGTCCCCAAACAAGATAAGAAGTTTCTGTTTTCTTGAAGGAAAGAAGTACACAACGAATGGTAACGATCAGATCAACTGGAGTTCTTATCTTCTCTCATTCTCTCTCATCATCTCTTCTCTCATCCCACATCTGTGGTCAGTGATCCGGGAGTGTCAGGGATGTTAAGATGCCCTGCCCAGGGTTAGTCCTTCCCTTTATAGTGCAGTTGCACATCCATAGAGTTCAGAGAGGAGGAGATCAGTGATGGTTCTATGAGGGGAACGACACAGAATACTCCCTGGGAGCCCAGCCACAGGTCACTGTGTCAAGGCAGAGTTACACCATGCACTTACAGGAAGCACTGCTGTTTGACGCATAACACACAGAGAAAGAGAGAGAGAGGGAGAGAGAGAGAGAGGGATCAGAATCCTTGTACTATTGGATTGGAATAGAATTCCCAATAAAGTTCCAACATTTCCAAAATAATTCCCAATAAAGTTCCAACAATTCCAAAAGGATTCCCAATAAAGTTCCAACAATTCTAAAAGAATTCCCAATAAAGTTCCAACAATTCCAAAATAATTCTCAATAAATTTCCAAAAATTCTAAAAAAAATCCCAATAAAGTTCCAAACAATTCCAAAAGAATTCCAACAAAAAATCCAATAGAAATGTTGCTTAAGACTTTTGATGAAGTGGTGAAGCGCGTAGAGTGTAAAAATCGTCTGTCCTCGGTTGCAACACTCACTACCGAGTTCCAAACTGCCTTTGGAAGCAATGTCAGCACAATAACAGTTAGTCAGGAGCTTCATGAAATGGGTTTCCATGGCCGAGCAGCCGCACACAAGCCTAAGATCACCATGCGCAATGCCAAGCCTCGGCTGGAGTGGTGTAAAGCTCGCCACCATTGGACTCTGGAGCAGTGGAAACGCATTCTCTCAAGTGACGAATCACGCTTGAACGTCTGGCAGTCTGACAGATGAATCTGGGTTTGGCGGATGCCAGGAGAACGCTACCCGCCCGAATGCATAGTGCCAACTGTAAAGTTTGGTGGAGAAGGAATAATGGTCTGGGGCTGTTTTTCATGGTTTGGGCTAGGCCCCTTAGTTCCAGTGAAGGGAAATCTTAACAGCGTACAATGGCATTCTATACAATTCTGTGCTTCCAACTTGGTGGCAACTGTTTGGGGAAGGCCCTTTCCTGTTTCAGCATGAAAACGCCCCTGTGCACAAAGCACGGGGTTTGTCGAGATCGGTATGGAAGAACATGACTGGCCTGCACAAAGCCCTGACCTCAACTCCATCGTACATCTTTGGGATGAATTGGAATGTCGACTGCAAGCCAGGCCTAATTGCCCAACATCAGAGCCCGACCTCACTAATGCTCTTGTGGCTGAATGTAAGCAAGTCCCCGCAGCAATGTTCCAACATCTAGTGGAGAGCCTTCCCAGAAGAGGGGATGCTGTTATAGCAGCAAAGGGGGGACCAACTCCATATTAATGCCCATGATTTTGGAATGAGATGTTCGATGAGCAGGTGTCCACATACTTTTGGTCATGTAGTGAATGTAGTCATATTGTCAGTTTTCAGATAAGCAGCAATTGTGTCCCTCAAAGGTGAAATCAACTCAACTCAATTCAATCCAACCTTCAGTAAATGTAATAACATCCCAGTTGCTTTAACCAGAAGAATATCTATTGTCAGAATGAATATATTGCCACGGCTGAATTTCTGTAGTTCAATGCCAATCCCATGGCTCCCTCTTCTGCCTATTGGGATAACATTCATAGTGAGGTTTAAACACGTACACTGAGCATATCAAACATTAGGCACACCTTCTTAATACTGAGTTGCACACCTCCCTATTTTGCCCTCAGAGCAGCTTCAATTCGTCGTGGAATGTACTCTACGAGGTGTCGAAAGCGTTCTACAGGGATGCTGGCCCATGTTGACTCCAATGCTTCACACAGTTGTGTCAAGTTGGCTTGATGTCCTTTGGGTGGTGGACCATTCTTGATGCACACGGGAAACTATTTAGCGTGAAAACCCCCCGCAGCATTGCAGTTCTTGACACAAAGCGGTGCGCCTGGCACCTACTACCATACCTCGTTTAAAGACACTGAAAGTGCTAACTGCACTATTTCTATGCTTCCCGGTCTTAAGTTTTGTTTTTGCATCTTTTACTTTTGGTTTTGTACACTAGCTAGCTTCAAACAGCTGAAATACTATGTTTGGTTATGGAAAATATATTTCACAGTGGTCCTTAATGTCTTGTACACTCAGTGTATATGGCAAGGTAAACATCCCCTGGATAAAACGTATACATTTAGACATGGTTATTCTGTCCCATGACTAGGTATAGAGATAAATATGGTTCCCCTATTGCCCTGGAAGAGGTTGTCTTCACTCATATATCTCTTAAACAATTGCTATTGGGGGCAAAATTGAAAAACTACAAAATAGCACACATACAAACAATATATTCGCTTTATTTGCTAGTTTTATCCAGCTAGCTAAAAATGGATCTATGGGCTGTATGCGATTATGGAGAGCGAATGAAATTGTTTCTTTGTCATCTTGCTAGCTAGTGATTTATCTGTGGCCATCAGCTAGTATCAACAAGAGATGAACAACAATAGCCCCATTACTGCAGCTAGCTAGCTAGCTAACACTGACTAGACCATAAAGTAACACACAGGTTATGCATTGCCAATCAACGCTGCTGCCACCTTCTGGTTTGGAGTATTTTAACACGGCTGAGTAGCTGACGACTTCCAAGGTCTTTGCTGTGTGAACACAAAAGAGATTGACTGTCGACACTGTTCAGAGGTGCTAAGTACTGTCGGCAGGCACACGTTTGACAATCCTACAGGTGTGTCTGAGCTATAACTCCTAGCTGTCTGCAAGCCGTCTGGGAGAAAAGCTGATGAACAGAAATCAAACACAATTAAGCCATTCTGTCAGATTGTTTAAATTGGATCCCTTTCTGCTACTTTGAGACACTGGATATGAAGTTGGCAAACGTGTGTTTAAATACATTTGAGGATTCAAGTTCATCTGGATTGCTGAAGCGTTACAGATTGCACAATAAAAATGTAAAGGTCATTTCCGATTGAGCCGACATACTGTATGCAGCATTTACCGTGAATGCAGCATGCAGTAAAAGTATGTGGAAACCCATTTCATGAAGCTCCCGACTAACAGTTATTGTGCAGAAGTTGCTTTCAGAGGCAGTTTGGAACCGGTAGTGAGTGTTGGAACCGGTAGTTGTGTGCTCGATTTTATACACCTGTCAGCAACGGGTGTGGCTGAAATAGCCGAATGCACAAATTTATAGGGGTGTCCACATATATATATATGTAGTGTCTGATATATTCTGGGTTTATGCTGTTTGTTCCAGTATGAAAAGGAAGCAGCAGGAAAGTGATCCAACAGTATTGATCAGGAACCATTAGACTGTCAGGGGATAATTTACAGATTTACACAGGAGCCAGAGGAAGGGATCATTTAAAGAATTACACAGTAATCAGAGCAAGGAAACTGTAGACTTTAAGATTATAGATTGACACACACTTTCATCTTTAAATGTTTAGATTATGCTGGGGAAACATTCTACTTTAAAATGAAAGATTATAGATTATAGAGGGTGTGGTTGGTACACACTTTCAACTGAAAGATATTACATCACTCAGTGTACACACTTTCTACTGAAAGATATTACATCACTCAGTGTACACACTTTCAACTGTAAGATATTACATCACTCAGTGTACACACTTTCAACTGAAAGATATTACATCACTCAGTGTACACACTTTCTACTGTAAGATATTACATCACTCAGTGTACACACTTTCTACTGTAAGATATTACATCACTCAGTGTACACACTTTCTACTGAATGATATTACATCACTCAGTGTACACACTTTCTACTGTAAGATATTACATCACTCAGTGTACACACTTTCTACTGTAAGATATTACATCACTCAGTGTACACACTTTCTACTGAATGATATTATATCACTCAGTGTACACACTTTCTACTGTAAGATATTACATCACTTAGTGTACACACTTTCTACTGTAAGATATTACATCACTCAGTGTACACACTTTCTACTGAATGATATTACATCACTCAGTGTACACACTTTCTACTGTAAGATATTACATCACTCAGTGTACACACTTTCTACTGTAAGATATTACATCACTCAGTGTACACACTTTCTACTGAATGATATTACATCACTCAGTGTACACACTTTCTACTGTAAGATATTACATCACTCAGTGTACACACTTTCTACTGAATGATATTACATCACTCAGTGTACACACTTTCTACTGTAAGATATTACATCACTCAGTGTACACACTTTCTACTGAATGATATTACATCACTCAATGTACACACTTTCTACTGTAAGATATTACATCACTCAGTGTACACACTTTCTACTGTAAGATATTACATCACTCAGTGTACACACTTTCTACTGAAAGATATTACATCACTCAGTGTACACACTTTCTGGGTGTACACTTACTATGTTATAGATTATTAAGGGTGCTGTACACACTTTCTACTTCAAGCTTATAGCGCATTCAGGATGTGATAAATTTCCTACTTCACAGTAATTAAGGTTTTTACGGTAACACATTACCTGCCACCGAGCGTCATAAAACGTTACTTTACAGTCATTAAAGTTTGGTTTTTATTTTGTAGCAGCTAATGAGGATCCCCCCATGAAGAAGACAGAAACAGTGTACTAGCAGGCTACCAGCCAGGGCAGGGCTGTCAGTGTGAAATGCAGCAGACTGGGTCAACATTTGTTAAGTTCCAGCTGGTCAGAGTGACTGGCCGTGTGCTGTGTGACTGTGGCTTGGAATGACTGATAAGTGACATGACTGAACAAAACAGTTTCTCCATGAACCCCGAGCACTGACATATTTCAGAGACATTTCAACCAAGGTTGAAATATAGTCAAAGATTCCACACTATGACTAAGGTCATTATTCCCTCGGCCGTTATACCAGTGTTATCTAATTTCACACCAGCATTCTCTCCTCTGATACCAGCGTTCTCTACTCTGACACCAGTGTTCTCTACTCTGACAATAAGTAAAACAGTATGAACATAAATATGCCAATGACCTGAGAAGTCGTGAGCCAGGCAGTTATGAAAATATTGTTAAAAAATGTGAAAGTATTAGGGTAATCAGTGAACCACAGAACACACTCAAAGAAACATATTAATATCCAAAACGTATAAATACCTATCGGGTGACCGCTTCATCATCAGGTACAATTTGACCCAGCAGATGGCAGCATATAGCAGTGCAGAATTAGTGTGTTTCACCAATTTACTTCAAAAAAGGTCAAATAAGGTGAAACACTGCCATTAACCAACAAGTTGATTATTTTGAATGTCTGGCTCTGTCTATGAAAATGTTTTGCAACAGCAAAATATTGATGAAATAGCAGAAAAAAGGTATGGCGATGACGTGTAGATAAAATAAAAAATAAAAAGGTTTCTCCATACTGAACACAACATATGTTTAAGGAGAGGGTAACATAAAACAATCTCTCTCCAACAGACTTCTGCCAGGGCTCTACGAGGATAACAGAGAGCTGAAGGTTTTAGCGTTTCTTTTCAAGTCCATCTTGGAGCCTCTCCTGGCGGCTATGACAGACCTGTCGTTGCCATGGATACAGGCCATCCAAGACAAGATGCATGAAGCCCATTACATAGAAAATGAATATCAGTCCGACACACACACATGCACACACAAACACACACACAAACACACACAGAAACATGCACACAGACAAATAGGGTGAAATGTCTGCACAAATATTTCACAACATAGATTATACATGTCACACACTAGATTTAAATTATGATTAAAAGTGATGATTACATTGATACCAAAATACTGAGAAACCATCCATCACTACCACTGCTGCTCAGGATGGGATTAAATTCTCAACAGCGTGAACTAACAGGCTTAGTCGTCAGTGTGTGATTAAATCATGGTAGGATTGAGATCCAACATGAACATGGTAGGATTGAGACCCAACATGAACAATAAAGGGGAAAATTGTTGTATCAGTTGGGTGGAATGGAGGTAGAGGAGATTGAAGAATTAGAACTTGTTTTCACATCTCCTCATGTTTTTATATGTCAAATAAGTTAAAGCTACAGAATCCTTCGGTATCATCTGACATCCGGCGCGGATCGACATGGCCGCCTCGCTTCGAGTTCTTAGGAAACTATGCAGTATTTAGTTTTTTTAATGTGCTATTTCTAACATTGTTACCCCAGAAAATCTTAAATCTTATTACATAACATCCGAGAAGAACTATTGGATATAAGAGCAACTGTCACGCCCTGACCTTAGTTATCTTTGTTTTCTTTATTATTTTGGTTAGTTCAGGGTGTGACATGGGGGATGTATGTGTTTTGTCTTGTCTAGGGGTTTTGTATGTTTATGGGGTGTTTACTAGTCTAGGTGTTTGTATGTCTATGGTTGCCTAGATTGGTTCTCAATTAGAGGCAGCTGTTTATCGTTGTCTCTGATTGGGAACCATATTTAGGCAGCCATATTCCGTTGGGTATTTTGCGGGTTATTGTCTATATGTAAGTTGCCTGTGTATGCACTTGTTTAATATTAGCTTCACGTCCGTTTGTTGTTTTGCATAGTTTGTTTAAGTGTTCTTCGTTTCGTTAAATAAATAGAAGAATGTATTCTTATCACGCTGCGCCTTGGTCCTCCTCTCTTCATCCAAACGACGAACGTGACAGCAACGTCAATTACCAACATTACGACCAGGAATACGACTTTCCCGAAGCGGATCCTCTGTTTGGTCCACAACCCAGGACAATGGATCGGATCCCAGCAAGCGACCCAAACGAACGGCGCCGCAGAAGGGGCAGACGGAGCGGTCTTCTGGTCAGGCTCCCTAGACGGGCACATCGCCCACCGCTCCCGGGTATACTACTCGCCAATGTCCAGTCTCTTGACAACAAGGTAGACAAAATTCGAGCAAGGGTTGCCTTCCAGAGAGACATCAGAGATTGTAACATTCTCTGTTTCACGGAAACATGGCTCACTCGAGATACGTTATCAGAATCAGTACAGCCACCTGGTTTCTTCACGCATCGCGCTGACAGAAACAAACACCTCTCTGGTAAGAAGAAGGGCGGGTGTGTATGCTTTATGATTAACGAGTCGTGGTGAGATCATAACAACATACAGGAACTCAAGTCCTTTTGTTCACCTGACCTAGAATTCCTTACAATCAAATGCCGACCGCATTATCTACAAAGAGAATTCTCTTAGATTATAATCACAGTCGTGTACATCACCCCAAGCAGACACCTCGACGGCCCTGAAAGAACTTCATTGGACTCTATGTAAACTGGAAACCACATATCCTGAGGATGCATTTATTGTAGCTGGGGATTTTAACAAGGCTAATCTGAAAACAAGGCTCCCTAAATTTTATATTTTATCAGCATATCGAATGCGCGACCCGGGCTGGCAAAATTCTGGATCATTGTTACTCTAACTTCCGCGACGCATACAAAGCCCTCCCTCGCCCTCCCTTCGGCAAATCTGATCACGACTCCATTTTGTTGCTCCCAGCCTATAGACAGAAACTAAAACAGGAAATTATGTTGTACCCACGACGACTATTAAAACCTTCCCCAACCAGAAACCGTGGATTGATGGCAACATTCATGCAAAACTGAAAGCGCGAACCACTGCTTTTAATCATGGCAAGGCGACCGGAAACATGACCGAATACAAACAGTGTAGCTATTCCCTCAGCAAGGCAATCAAACAAGCTAAGCGTCACTATAGAGACAAAGTAGAGTCACAATTCAACGGCTCAGACACGAGAGGTATGTGGCAGGGTCTACAGTCAATCAAAAAGAAAACCAGCCCCGTCGCGGACACCGATGTCTTGCTCCCAGACAAACTAAACAACTTCTTTGATCGCTTTGAGGACAATACAGTGCCACTGACACGGCCCGCCACCAAAACCTGTGGGCTCTCCTTCACAGCAGCAAGGCTGCCGGTCCAGACGGCATGCCAAGCCGCGTCCTCAGAGCATGTGCAGACCAGTTGGCTGGTGTCTTTACGGACATATTCAATCAATGCTTATCCCAGACTGCTGTTCCCACATGCTTCAAGAGGGCCAACATTGTTTCTGTTCCCAAGAAAGCTAAGGTGACTGAGCTAAACAACTATCGCCCCATAGCACTCACTTCCGTCATCATGAAGTGCTTTGAGAGACTAGTCAAGGATCATATCACCTCCACCCTACCTGACACCCTAGACCCACTCCAATTTGCTTACCGCCCCAATAGCTCTACTACAGCTCAGCATTTAACACCAGAGTACCCTCCAAACTCGTCCTTAAGCTCGAGACCCTGAGTCTCGACCCCGCCCTGTGCAACTGGGTCCTGGACTTCCTGACGGGCCAACCCCAAGTGGTGAGGGTAGGTAACAACATCTCCACCCAGCTGATCCTCAACACTGGGGCCCCACAAGGGTGCACTCTGAGCCCTCTCCTGTACTCCCTGTTCACCCACGAGTGCGTGGCCATGCACACCTCCAACTCAATCATCAAGTTTGCAGACAACACTACAGTGGCTGGCTTGATTACCAACAACGCCGAGACGGCATACAGGGAGGAGGTGAGGGCCCTCGGAGTGTGGTGTCAGGAAAATAACCTCACACTCAATGTCAACAAAACAAAGGAGATGATCGTGGACTTCAGGAAACAGCAGAGGGAGCAGCCCCCTATCCACATCGACGGGACAGTAGTGGAGAAGGTGGAAAGCTTTAAGTTCCTCGGCGTACACATCACGGACAAACTGAAATGGTCCACCCACACAGACAGCGTGGTGAAGAAGGCGCAGCAGCACCTCTTCAACCTCAGGAGGCTGAAGAAATTTGGCTTGTCACCAAAAACACTCACAAACTTTTACAGATGCACAATCGAGAGCATCCTGTCGGGCTGTATCACCGCCTGGTACAGCTGCTCCGCCCATAACCGGAAGGCTCTCCAGAGGGTAGTGAGGTCTGCACAACGCATCACCGGGTACAAACTACCTGCCCTCCAGGACACCTACACCACCCGATGTCACAGGAAGACCAAAAAGATCATCAAGGACAACAACCACCCGAGCCACTGCCTGTTCACCCCGCTATCATCCAGAAGGCGAGGTCAGTACAGGTGCATCAAAGCAGGGACCGAGAGACTGAAAAACAGCTTCTATCTCAAGGCCATCAGACTGTTAAACAGCCATCACTAACATTGAGTGGCTGCTGCCAACATACTGACTCAACTCCAGCCATTTTAATAATGGAAAAATGGATGTAATCAATTCATCACTAGCCACTTTATATAATGTTCCAATACCCTACATTACTCATCTCATATGTGTATACTGTACTCTATACCATCTACTGCATCTTGCCTATGCCGTTCGGTCATCACTCATTTATATATTTTTATCTACATATTCGTATTCATTCCTTTACACTTGTGTGTGTAAGGTAGTTGTTGTGAAATTGTTAGGTTATATTACTTGTTAGATATTACTGCATGGTCGGAACTAGAAGCACAAGCATTTCTCTACGCTTGCATTAACATCTGCTGACCGTGTGTATGTGACAAATAAATTTGATTTGATATATTGGCCATATACCACACCTCATTTGGCATTATTGCATCATTATACCAGGGACGAGCAACTTTGGTGGGGGTGGAGGTCAACAAAAATCTTAACTCATCATGAGGGGCTGCAGTAGCTTGCGGGTCTGCGTACCCACATCCATACCCACACATGCAGGCAGAGCCGGCCCTAGCCTTTTAGGGGCCCTAAGCACATTTGTGTTGGGGGCCCCTTCTCACCTTGCGAGCAAAACATTTTAGCGGCCCCCCTCTTGACAGTGGAGGGAGAGTTGTCCTACTATTCTTTTTAAATGGGCCATGGGGCATAAAGAAAATGTTGTTTTGAAGCAATTTTTATGAAATTCTACACATTTTGCCATAGGGAAGAGAGACGATTTAGCGAGCAGGCTGCCAGTTGCCCATCCCTGTATTATACCATAACTGCTGTAAATTTCCTGGAAAGAGAAGGAAGCAAGACTGTTGTAAAGATGGTTAAGTGAGTTGTTTTGTCATAGGGGCACGTTCCTCATCTGAGGCTGTGTAGAGAGAGGTGCTGGAGGTGAGAGTGTGTGTGTGGTTGTGTGTGTGTGTGTGTGTGTGTGTGTGTGTGTGTGTGTGTGTGTGTGTGTGTGTGTGTGTGTGTGTGTGTGTGTGTGTGTGTGTGTGTGTGTGTGTGTGTGTGTGTGTGTGTGTGTGTGTGAGGAACATGACACTTTATTCTACAGCCCAGTTTAACATGGTTCTTCCTGGTTCTTCCTGGTTCTTCCTGGTTCTTCCTGGTTCTTCCTGGTTCTACCTAATAAATGAAGATGTAACACAGTGTGCATGTTCTATCTACCTGGTACCAAAATACATGGTATGTATTGGTACTGTCTAGTACTTGTTTAAATGACTTGATTCCAAAGAAACCTATTATTATGTAATATTAGGTCATTACCATGTAATTATATTATACTATAATGTTATTATATTATTATTTTATTATATTATGTTATTATAATATTCGTATATTATATTATTATATTATAGCAATTACCAGTGGGGAAAACGTGATTGATCCATGCCTCCTGCCTGCCCATCACCCCACTATCACACTCTTAGACATTCAATTAGTCCCCCCCCCCCCCCCCCCCCCCACACCCCACCCCTCCACTGCAGCAGAACACACACACAGCCTTGTATAACTGACCTTGTGGGGACACACAATTCAGTCCCATTCAAATTCCTATTTTCCCTAACCCCTAACACTAACCTTAACCCAAAAACCTAACCTTAACCCTGAACCTAATCCTAGCTCCTAACCCTGAAACTAACCCTAGCTCCCAGCCCTAAACCTAATTCTAACCCTAACACTACTAAATCCTCACCCTGTACTTGCTTCCTGTCTCCCAGCGTCTGTGGTTACAGAGCCAATACACACTAATTCTAACCTTAACCCTAAACCTCCTAGAAATAGCATTTGACCTTGTGGGGGACTAACAAAATGGCCCCAGTTGGTCACAATGTTGTTAGTTTACTATAGTTAAGTATAGTTAAAAACGTCCACAAACACACAAACACGGACAGCCTCCAGGCCCAGCCTTGGCCACATGTCATTGACCAATAATGTGACTAAGTGTTGGTGACTCAGGTGAATGCGAGGTAAATCACGGCGTGCAGTATATACAGCGCAGGCTTCCATCAGGCAGGCAGACAGACAGGCTTCCATCAGGAAAGCAGGCAGACAGGCTTCCATCAGGCAGGAAGACAGGCAGGCTTCCATCAGACAGGCAGACAGACAGGCTTCCATCAGGCAGGCAGGCTTCCATCAGGCAGACAGACAGGTAGGCTTCCATCAGGCAGACAGACAGGTAGGCTTCCATCAGGCAGACAGACAGACAGGCTTCCATCAGGCAGGCTTCCATCAGGCAGGTAGACAGGCAGGCTTCCATCAGGCAGGCAGGCAGACAGGCTTCCATCAGGCAGGCAGACAGGCAGGCTTCCATCAGGCAGGCAGACAGGCAGGCTTCCATCAGGCAGGCAAACAGGCAGGCTTCCATCAGGCAGGCAGACAGGCAGGCTTCCATCAGGCAGGCAGAGTGAGGTCAGAACCAGTGATCCAAAAGGCTCTCTCTCTGTCTCTCACGGTGTGAAACATTAAGCCCACGTCTTAATTCACAGAGGAGAGCAGAGATATGCAGGTAGTTCTAGATCTTAGTTATTATCCCACAGGATATAGATGACATTCAACACATCCTGATGTAGACAGTGTACGATATAGATTACATTCAACACATCCTGATGTAGACAGTGTAGGATATAGATTACATTCAACACATCCTGATGTAGACAGTGTAGGATATAGCTTACATTCAACACATCCTGATGTAGACAGTGTAGGATATAGATTACATTCAACACATCCTGATGTAGACAGTGTAGGATATAGATTACATTCAACACATCCTGATGTAGACAGTGTAGGATATAGATTACATTCAACACATCCTGATGTAGACAGTGTAGGATATAGATGACATTCAACACATCCTGATGTAGACAGTGTACGATATAGATTACATTCAACACATCCTGATGTAGACAGTGTAGGATATAGATGACATTCAACACATCCTGATGTAGACAGTGTACGATATAGATTACATTCAACACATCCTGATGTAGACAGTGTAGGATATAGATGACATTCAACACATCCTGATGTAGACAGTGTACGATATAGATTACATTCAACACATCCTGATGTAGACAATGTAGGATATAGATGACATTCAACACATCCTGATGTAGACAGTGTACGATATAGATTACATTCAACACATCCTGATGTAGACAGTGTAGGATATAGATGACATTCAACACATCCTGATGTAGACAGTGTACGATATAGATTACATTCAACACATCCTGATGTAGACAGTGTAAGCCAGGGAAGGATCACAGCATGAAGGGCAGCTGTACTGCTAGTTTCCAATACTGAGATACCTGAAATGAATATATTATGCATTTATGTATTCATGTTTTGACCTAGTTATTAATTTGCATGTAAAAAAAGAGGAAGATCAAAAAGACAAACGTGAGAAGTGAAACACAATAGGTGAAGAAAGAATCGTACAGATGTCCTCATCCCTTCCTGTGTTATGCCACACCATACAGAGAGGTCCTCATTCTCATCCCTTCCTGTGTTATCCCACACCATACAGAGAGGTCCTCATCCTCATCCCTTCCTGTGTTATCCCACACCATACAGAGAGATCCTCATCCTCATCCCTTCCTGTGTTATCCCACACCATACAGAGGTCAACATCCTCATTCCTTCCTGTGTTAGCCCACACCATTCAGAGGTCCTCATCCTCATCCCTTCCTGTGCTATCCCACACCATACAGAGGTCCTCATCCCTTCCTGTGTTATCCCACACCATACAGAGAGGTCCTCATCCTCATCCCTTCCTGTGTTATCCCACACCATACAGAGGGCCTCATCCCTTCCTGTGTTATCCCACACCATACAGAGAGGTCCTCATCCTCATCACTTCCTGTGTTATCCCACACCATACAGAGAGGTCCTCATCCTCATTCCTTCCTGTGTTATCCCACACCATACAGAGAGGTCCTCATCCTCATCCCTTCCTGTGTTATCCCACACCACCATACAGAGAGGTCCTCATCCTCATCCCTTCCTGTGTTATCCCACACCATACAGAGAGGTCCTCATCCTCATCCATTCCTGTGTTATCCCACACCATACAGAGAGGTCCTCATCCTCATTCCTTCCTGTGTTATCCCACACCATACAGAGGTCCTCATCCTCATCCCTTCCTGTGCTATCCCACACCATACAGAGGTCCTCATCCCTTCCTGTGTTATCCCACACCATACAGAGAGGTCCTCATCCTCACCCCTTCCTGTGTTATCCCACACCATACAGAGAGGTCCTCATCCTCATCCCTTCCTGTGTTATCCCACACCATACAGAGAGGTCCTCATCCTCATCACTTCCTGTGTTATCCCACACCATACAGAGAGATCCTCATTCTCATCCCTTCCTGTGTTATCCCACACCATACAGAGAGGTCCTTATCCTCATCACTTCCTGTGTTATCCCACACCATACAGAGAGATCCTCATTCTCATCCCTTCATGTGTTATCCCACACCATACAGAGAGGTCCTCATCCTCATCCCTTCCTGTGTTATCTCACACCATACAGAGAGATCCTCATTCTCATCCCTTCCTGTGTTATCCCACACCATACAGAGAGGTCCTCATCCTCATCACTTCCTGTGTTATCCCACACCATACAGAGAGATCCTCATTCTCATCCCTTCCTGTGTTATCCCACACCATACAGAGAGGTCCTTATCCTCATCACTTCCTGTGTTATCCCACACCATACAGAGAGATCCTCATTCTCATCCCTTCCTGTGTTATCCCACACCATACAGAGAGGTCCTCATCCTCATCCCTTCCTGTGTTATCCCACACCATACAGAGAGGTCCTTATTCTCATCCCTTCCTGTGTTATCCCACACCATACAGAGAGGTCTTCATCCTCATCCCTTCCTGTGTTATCCCACACCATACAGAGAGGTCCTCATCCTCATCCATTCCTGTGTTATCCCACACCATACAGAGAGGTCCTCACCCTCATTCCTTCCTGTGTTATCCCACACCATACAGAGGTCCTCATCCTCATCCCTTCCTGTGCTATCCCACACCATACAGAGGTCCTCATCCCTTCCTGTGTTATCCCATACCATACAGAGAGGTCCTCATCCTCACCCCTTCCTGTGTTATCCCACACCATACAGAGAGGTCCTCATCCTCATCCCTTCCTGTGTTATCCCACACCATACAGAGAGGTCAACATCCTCATTCCTTCCTGTGTTATCCCACACCATACAGAGGTCCTCATCCTCATCCCTTCCTGTGCTATCCCACACCATACAGAGGTCCTCATCCCTTCCTGTGTTATCCCACACCATACAGAGAGGTCCTCATTCTCATCACTTCCTGTGTTATCCCACACCATACAGAGAGGTCCTCATCCTCATCACTTCCTGTGTTATCCCACACCATACAGAGAGGTCCTCATCCTCATCCCTTCATGTGTTATCCCACACCATACAGAGAGGTCCTCATCCTCATCCCTTCCTGTGTTATCCCACACCATACAGAGAGGTCCTCATCCTCATCCCTTCCTGTTATCCCACACCATACAGAGACGTCAACATCCTCATCCCTTCCTGTGTTATCCCACACCATACAGAGAGGTCAACATCCTCATTCCTTCCTGTGCTATCCCACACCATACAGAGGTCCTCATCCCTTCCTGTGTTATCCCACACCATACAGAGAGGTCAACATCCTCATTCCTTCCTGTGTTATCCCACACCATACAGAGGTCCTCATCCCTTCCTGTGTTATCCCACACCATACAGATAGGTCCTCATCCTCATCCCTTCCTGTGTTATCCCACACCATACAGAGAGGTCAACATCCTCATTCCTTCCTGTGTTATCCCACACCATACAGAGGTCCTCATCCTCATCCCTTCCTGTGCTATCCCACACCATACAGAGGTCCTCATCCCTTCCTGTGTTATCCCACACCATACAGAGAGGTCCTCATCCTCATCACTTCCTGTGTTATCCCACATCATACAGAGAGGTCCTCATCCTCATCCCTTCATGTGTTATCCCACACCATACAGAGAGGTCCTCATCCTCATCCCTTCATGTGTTATCCCACACCATACAGAGAGGTCCTTATCCTCATTCCTTCCTGTGTTATCCCACACCATACAGAGGTCCTCATCCTCATCCCTTCCTGTGTTAGCCCACACCATTCAGAGGTCCTCATCCTCATCCCTTCCTATGTTATCCCACACCATACAGAGAGGTCCTCATCCCTTCCTGTGTTATCCCACATAATACAGGGAGGTCCTCATCCTCATCCCTTCCTGTGTTAGCCCACACCATTCAGAGGTCCTCATCCTCATCCCTTCCTGTGTTATCCCACACCATACAGAGAGGTCCTCATCCCTTCCTGTGTTATCACACACCATACAGAGAGGTCCTCATCCCTTCCTGTGTTATTCCACACCATACAGAGAGGTCCTCATCCCTTCCTGTGTTATCCCACACCATACAGAGAGGTCATCATCCCTTCCTGTGTTATCCCACACCATACAGAGAGGTCGTCATCCCTTCCTGTGTTATCCCACACCATACAGAGAGGTCCTCATCCCTTCCTGTGTTATCCCACACCATACAGAGAGGTCCTCATCCCTTCCTGTGTTATCCCACACCATACAGAGAGATCCTCATCCTCATCCCTTCCTGTGTTATCCCACACCATACAGAGAGGTCCTCATCCCTTCCTGTGTCATCCCACACCATACAGAGAGGTCCTCATCCCTTCCTGTATTATCCCACATCATACAGAGAGGTCCTCATCCTCATCCCTTCCTGTGTTATCCCACACCATACAGAGAGGTCCTCATCTCTTCCTGTGTTATCCCACACCATACAGAGAGATCCTCATCCTCATCCCTTCCTGTGTTATCCCACACCATACAGAGAGGTCCTCATCCCTTCCTGTGTTATCCCACACCATACAGAGAGATCCTCATCCTCATCCCTTCCTGTGTTATCCCACACCATACAGAGAGGTCCTTATCCCTTCCTGTGTTATCCCACACCATACAGAGAGGTCCTCATCCCTTCCTGTGTTATCCCACACCATACAGAGAGGTCCTCATCCTTTCCTGTGTTATCCCACACCATACAGCGAGGTCCTCATCCCTTCCTGTGTTATCCCACACCATACAGAGACGTCCTCATCCCTAAAACTCAGGTCCCAAGAAACAGCAACAGCTGGCACAATAAAAACACAGTACAATACATAAGCTGATACAATACAGTTAACAATACGAGCTGCAACAAGGGACAAGCTGCAACATATACCTTATTGTGTGTTTGTATTTATTATAGATCCTTATTAGTTCCTGCCAAAGCAGCAGCTACTCTTCCTGGGGTCCAGCAAAATTAAGGCAGTTTATACAATTTTAAAAACATTACAATACATTCACAGATTACACAACACACGGCCCCTACTCCACCACTACCACATATCTACAGTACTAAATCTATGTGTATGCATAGTGCGTATGTTATCGTGTGTGTGTGTGTGTGTGTGTGTGTGTGTGTGTGTGTGTGTGTGTGTGTGTGTGTGTGTGTGTGTGTGTGTGTGTGTGTGTGTGTGTGTCTGTGCCAATGTTTGTGTTGCTTCACAGTCCTCGCTGTTCCATAAGGTGTTTTTTAAATCTAATTTTACTGCTTGCGTCAGTTACTTGATGTGGAATAGAGTTCATGGCTCTATGTAGTACTGTGTGCCTCCCATAGTCTGTTCTGGACTGTGAAGAGACCTCTTGTGGCATGTCTTGTGGGGTATGCATGGGTGTCCGAGCTGTGTGCCAGTAGTTTAGACAGACAGCTCGGTGCATTCAACATGTCAATACCTCTCATAAATGAAAGTAGTGATGAAGTCAATCTCTCCTCCACTTTCAGCCAGGAGAGACTGACATGCATATTATTAATATTAGCTCTCTGTGTATGTCCAAGGGCCAGCCGTGCTGCCCTGTTCTGGGCCAATTGCAAATTTCCTTTTTTGTGGCACCTGACCACACGACTAAACAGTAGTCCAGGTGCGACAAAACTTGGGCCTGTAGGACCTGCCTTGTTGATAGTGTTGTTTAGAAGGCAGAGCATCGCTTTATTATAGACAGACTTCTCCTCATCTTAGCTATGTTTTGACCATGACAGTTTACAATCTAGGGTTACTCCAAGCAGTTTAGTTATCTCAACTTGCTCAATTTCCACATTATTTATTACAAGATTTAGTTGAGGTTTAGGGTTTAGTGAGTGTTTTGTTCCAAATACAACGCTTTTAGTTTTAGAAATATTTCGGGCTAACTTATTCCTTGCCACCCACTCTGAAACTAACTGCAGCTCTTTGTTGTGTGTTGCAGTCATTTCAGTCATCATTGTAGTAGCTGACACGTATAGTGCTGAGTCATCCGCATACATAGAAACTCTGGCTTTACTCAAAGTCAGTGGCATGTTGTTAGTAAAAATTGAAAAAAGCAAGGGGCCTAAACAGCTACCCTGGGGAATTCCTAATTGTAACTGGATTATATTTGAGAGGCTTCCATTAAAGAACACCTTTTGTGTTCTGTCAGACAGGTAGCTCTTTATCCACAATATAGCAGGGGGTGTAAAGCCATAACACATACGTTTTTCCAGCATCAGACTATGATCGATAATGTCAAAAGCTGCACTGAAGTCTAACAAGACAGCCCCCACAATCATTGTATCATCAATTTCTCTCAGCCATTCATCAGTCATTAGTGTTAGTTAGTGTTAGTGTTAGTTAGTTAATTAGTGCGTGCTGTGCTTGTTGAATGTCCTTCCCTATAAGCATGCTGAAAGTCTGTTGTCAATTTATTTACTGTAAAATAGCATTGTATCTGGTCAAACACAATTTTTTACAGAAGTTTACTAAGGGTTGGTAACAGGCTGATTGATATTTGAGCCAGTGATGGGGGCTTTACTATTCTTAGGTAGCGGAATGACTTTAGCTTCCCTCCAGGCCTGAGGGCACACACTTTCTAGTAGGCTTAAATTGAAGATGTGGCAAATAGGAGTGGCAATATCATCTGCTATTATCCTCAGCAATTTTCCATCCAGATTGTTAGACCCAGTTGGCTTGTCATTGTTGATAGACAACGATAATTTTTTGACCTCTTTCACACTGACTTTACGGAATTCAAAAGTACAATTCTTGTCTTTCATAATTTGGTCCGATATACTTGGATGTGTAGTGTCAGTCTTTGTTGCTGGCATGTCATCCCTAAGTTTGCTAATCTTGCCAATGAAAAAGTCATTAAAGTAGTTGGCAATATCAGTGGGCTGTGTGATGAATGAGCCATCTGATTCAATGAATGAAGGAGCCGAGTTGGTTTTTCCCCCAAATGTCATTTAAGGTGCCCCAAAGCTTTTTACTATCATTCTTTATTTAATTTACCGTGGTTTCAGAGTGTGGTTTATTTTTATCTTTATTTAGTTTAGTCACATGATTTCTTAATTTGCAGTATGTTTGCCAATCAGTTGGGCTGCCAGACCTAATTGCCATACCATTTGCCTCATCCCTCTCAACCATACAATTTTTCAATTCCTCATCAATCCAAGGGGATATAACAGTTTTTACAGTCATTTTCTTAATGGGTGCTTATTAGTAATTGGAATAAGTAGTTTCATAAGTGTGTCAAGTGCAGCGTCTGGTTGCTCCTCATTACACACCACAGACCAGCAAATATTCTTTACATTATCAACATATGAATCACTACAAAACTTATTTTATGACCTCTTATGCACTATATTGTTGGTGGTGATGTGACAGAGAATATGATGAATACGAGCTGCAACAAGGGACTAACCATCTACCTACATGTGTGTTGGAGGTGATGTGATGATCCAGCCTTCAACAAAGTTAGGTTAACTACTTATCAGCTACATGATACTGACTTCATGTATATACTGTTCTGCTCACTCTGACCGAGAGAGAGAGAGTGTAATGTTGTGAGGGTAATGTTTACTGTTCATTTCTGATTGTTAATTTCACTTTTGTTTATTATCTTTTCACTTGCTTTGGCTATGTAAACTAATGTTTCCAACGCCAATAAAGCCCTTTGAATTGAATTGAAAAGATTTGAAATGAATTGAATTTGAGAGAAAAAGAAGGGTGAAAAAGAGAAGGAGATGTTTTTGGCTCATTAAGGTCTTTGCAATTAACAGCATATTGACATGCTAATTCCCCCTGGATGGTGAGCTGCCAGCTGGAAACCATAGCACAGCAGATGGTACACATACACATGCACCCACACGCACACGCACACGCACACACACATGCACAGCACGCTCCCATATACAAACACAACCACAGCAGAAGACTGATCAGCAGCATAAGAATGGACAGGGTCAAGGGGGCAGTGGTGGGGACAGAGAGAGAAAGAGAGGAGAGAGAGAGGGTTAATAAGAGAGAGAGATAGAGAAGGGACATGTCTGTCAGGGTAATCTAGTAGGGTCACAGTACTACAGGGCAGCAGGACAGCAGGGCTGAAGGACTACAGGGCAGCAGGACTACAGGGCAGCAGGACAACAAGACTACAGGGCAGCAGGACTACAGGGCAGCAGGACAACAGGGCTGAAGGACTACAGGGCATCAGGACTACAAGACTACAGAGCAGCAGGACTACAGGGCAGCAGGACTACAGGGCAGCAGGACAACAAGACTACAGGGCAGCAGGACTACAGGGCAGCAGGACAACAGGGCTGAAGGTCTACAGGGCAGCAGGACTACAAGACTACAGGGCAGCAGGACTACAGGGCAGCAGGACTACAGGGCAGCAGGACTACAAGACTACAGGGCAGCAGGACTACAGGGCAGCTTGACTACAGGGCAGCAGGACTACAGGACTACAGGACAGGTCTTTGTTATATGGCTGAAAAGGTTGGAGAAGTGGTTTACCCATATATCTCCATTTTGAATAGATACAGTTGAAGTAGGAAGTTTACATACACCTTAGCCAAATACATTTCTCTCTAATTTCTTTCATCACATTCCCAGTGGTTCAGAAGTTTACATATACTCAATTAGTATTTGGTAGCATTGCCTTGAAATTGTTTAACTTGGGTCAAACGTTTCGGGTAGCCTTCCACAAGCTTCCCACAATGAGTTGGGTGAATTTTGGCCCATTCCTCCTGACAGAGCTGGTGTAACTGAGTTAGGTTTGTAGGCCTCCTTGCTCGTACACACTTTTTCAGTTCTGTACACACATTTTCTATGGGATTGAGGTCAGGGCTTTGTGATGGCCTCTCCAATACCTTGACTTTGTTGTCCTTAAGCTATTTTGCCACAATTTGAAAGTATGCTTGGGGTCATTGTCCATTTGGAAGACCCATTTGCGACCAAGCTTTAACTTCCTGACTGATGTCTTGAGACGTTGCTTCAATATATCCACATAATTTTCCTTTCTCATGATGCCATCTATTTTGTGAAGTGCACCAGTCCCTCCTGCAGCAAAGCGTCCCAACAACATGATGCTGCCACCCCGTGCTCCACGGTTGGGATGGTGTTCTTCGGCTTGCAAGCGATCCCCTTTTTCCTCCAAACGTAATGAGGGTCATTATGGCCAAACAGTTCTATTTTTGTTTCATCAGACCAGAGGACAATTCTCCAAAAAGTACGATCTTTGTCCCCATGTGCAGTTGCAAACCGTAGTCTGGCTTTTTTATGGCGGTTTTGGAGCAGTGGCTTCCTCCTTGCTGAGCTGCCTTTCAGGTTATGTTGATACAGGACTCATTTTACTGTGGATATAGATACTTTTGTACCTGTTTCATCCAGCATCTTCACAAGGCCCTTTGCTGTTGTTCTGGGATTGATTTTCACTTTTCACACCAAAGTACGTTCATCTCTAGGAGACAGAACGCTTCTCCTTCCTGAGCGGTATGACGGCTGCGTGGTCCCATGGTGTTTATACTTGCGTACTATTGTTTGTACAGATGAATGTGGTACCTTCAGGCATTTGAAAATTGCTCCCAAGGATGAACCAGACTTGTGGAGGTCAACAATTTTTTATCTGAGGTCTTGGCTGATTTCTTTTGATTTCCCCATGATGTCAAGCGAAGAGGCACTGAGTTTGAAGGTAGGCCTTGAAATACATCCACAGGTACACCTCCAATTGACTCAAATTATGTCAATAGGCCTATCAGAAGCTTCTAAAGCCACAACATAATTTTCTGGAATTTTCCAAGCTGTTTAAAGGCACAGTCAACTTAGCGTATGTAAACTTCTGGAATTGTGATATAGTGAATTATAAGTGAAATAATCTGTCTGTAAACAATTGTTGGAAAAATTACTTGTGTTATGCACAAAGTAGATGTCCTAACTGACTTGACAAAACTATAGTTTGTTAACAAGAAATGTGTGGAGTGGTTGAAAAACAAGTTTTAACGACTCCAACCTAAGTGTATGGAAACTTCCGACTTCAACTGTAGCTCTTCATGTTGTTGTTTCTTTAGTGTGTTCCAATTATCCAAGAAGTTATTTTATTCTATGGATTCTTCAATCATAATGAGTTGTTTTCTGTCATGCTGTTCCTTCTTTTTTCTTAGCGGATTTCTGTATTGTTTCACCATAGTGAAGGCGTAAGCTAGGATTTTCTGGTTCTCTGTTCTCTGTGTTTTTGGTTGGATAGGTTTCTCAATTTCTTTCTTAGGTTTTGCATTATTCATCAAAACATTTCTCATTGTTGTTGGTTTTCTTAGGTAGCTGATAGGTCAAATACACTACATGACCAAAAGTGTGTGGACACCTGCTTGTCGCACATCTCATTCCAAAATCATGGACATTAATATGGAGTTGGTCCCCCCTTTGCTGCTATAACAGCGTCCACTCTTCTGGGAAGGCTTTCCACTAGATGTTGGAACATTGCTGCAGGGACTTAATTCCATTCAACCACCATTCAACCACAAGAGCATTAGTGAGGTCGGGCACTGATGTTTGGCGATTAGGCCTGGCTCGCAGTCGGCGTTTCCCGATTCATCCCAAAGGTGTTCGATGGGGTTGAGGTCAGGGCTCTGTGCAGGCCAGTCAAGTTCTTCCACACCGATCTCGAACAAACCATTTCTGTATGGACCTCACTTTGTACACGGAGGCATTGTCATGCTGAAACAGGAAAGGGCCTTCACCAAACTGTTGCCACAGAGTTGGAAGCCCAGAATCGTCTAGAGCACTGGTTCTCAATCCTGGTCCTGGGGACACAAAGAGGGGCACATTTTAGTTTTTGCCCAAGCACTACACATCTGATTCAAATCACAAAAGCCTTTTGATGTTGATAATTTGAATCAGCTGTGTAGTGCTAGGGCAAAAACTAAAATGTACACCCACTTTGGGTCACCATGACCAGGATTGAGAACCAGTGGTCTAGCATGTCATTGTATACTGTAGAGTTTAGATTGCCCTTCACTGGAACTAAGGGGCCTAGCCCAAACCATGAAAAACAGCTCCAGAACATTTTTCCTCCTCCACCAAACTTTACAGTTGGCACTATGCATTGGGGCAGGTGGCGTTCTCCTGGCCGAACCCAGATTCGTCCGTCGGACAGCCAGATGTTGAGGCGTGTTTTATCACTCCAGAGAACGCGCTACAGCACTCAGCGGTCCCGGTCTGTGAGTTTGTGTGGCTGTGTGCTTGATGTTATACACCTGTCAGCAATGGGTGTGGCTGAAATAGCCGAATCCACACATTTTAAGGGGTGTCCACATACTTTTGTATAATGATCACACTTCCTACTGCTAAGTTTAAACCTTCACTATTGCAGGAACACATTTTGTCCAGGAAGTTGTCTAATTTGTTATTGGCCAATAGTTTTCTGGTAGGCGTCTACACCACCTTCCTTCCATCTATAGCATTTGTTAATAGTATGCAGTTTGTTGGGCTTCGATGCCTCATGGTTGATTATTACTCTGTTCAAGTAGATTGTGATTTTGCTGGGATCTGATAGTGGTGTCAGTGTGCTGACTGTGAACGCTCTGAGAGACTCTGGGTTGAGGTCGGTGATAAAGTAGTCTACAGTACTATTGCCAAGAGATGAGCTACAGGTGTACCTACTGTAGGAGTCCCCTCGAAGCCTACCATTGACTATGTACATACCCAGCGTGCAACAGAGCTGCAGGAGTTGTGGACGGTTTTTGTTGGTTATGTTGTCATAGTTGTGCCTAGGGGGGCATATGGGGGAGGGAATGCTGTCACCTGCAGGCAGGTGTTTGTCCCCCTGTGTGCTGAGGGTGTCAGGATCTTGTCCAGTTCTGGCATTTAGGTCACCACAGACTAGTACATGTCCCTGGGACTGGAAATGATTGACCTCCCCCTCCAGGATGGAGAAGCTGTCATTGTTAAAGTATGGGGATTCTAGTGGAGGGAATATAGGTAGCACACAGGAGGACATTTTTCTCTGTTGAGATCATTTCCTTTTGAATTTCTAGACAAATGTAAAATGTTCCTGTTTTGATTAATTTAATAGAGTGAGTTAGATCTGCTCTATACCAAATTAGCATACCCCCTGATGCCCTTCCCTCTCTCTCTCTCTGACTGAAACGCTCACGACAAGTAAAGAGAAGATCAGACTGGCTTTTACAGGAGTCAGCCGAAAGGTACGCAGCAGTTATCAAGCTGAATGGTTTTAAATGTGCCACTCCATGATATTTTCATGAACGCGATTCATCAAAGCTCCCAAAATTAAACACCATGCTGTTCTGCTCTCTGTAGATTTGGTTCTGTTCTGGGTTGCCAAGATTATGCTCTCTGATTCAAAATGTCTGCTACTGTTGCCACTATAAAAACAAGGCCTTTACACATCTTGTAAAATACATGATCCTCTGTCCTCCAAGTATTCTCATCTACAGAAAGACAAACAAGAGGCTTGTATTAACAGAACCTAATCAGACACATTGTGAACTAGTGAAGTACTGTATAACAACTGTATACAGCAAGTATAAAGCTCAATGGAAAACCAGTTTTAATACTAAAGCTTAGGGTATGTTTGTGTGTGTGTGTGTGTGTGTGTGTGTGTGTGTGTGTGTGTGTGTGTGTGTGTGTGTGTGTGTGTGTGTGTGTAGGTGTGTGTGTGTGTGTGCAGAACAAGCTCTCATCATCATCTTCACCACTCTTGATGTGAACAAACCTCACTGCACCTCATTGCCCACTACCACTCATGTTGATTCACTTCCTCCATCATGGAGATGCTGTGTTAAATCACTGAGACCCTGTCTCAATAGGATCCCTATTCCCCATAGGGCTCTGGGCCCGGTTTCCCAAAAGCTTCTTAAGGCTAAGATTATCGTATGAACCTTCGTAAGAGCATCTTTAAATTTACGAGATGTTTACCAAAACCGTCTTTATTAACGTTGCACTTGAAATGTCTCGTAATCTTAACGCCTGCCTCAGACCACTCTAACAGCTAAGTGGGTTGTTAGATCATCGTTTGCTCTCCCGCGTCACTTTACACACAGAAAATCTCTGCTAAACAGAATGAAGATGTTTATATGTCTCTCTGTGACAGCCGAAAACGTCCTAGTTGAATACAAATAGCTTAAAAAGTTTGTTATAAACAAGCGAAGCAAAGATAATAATAAAAAAAAAATGAAAACCAAGATAACCAAATTATATAAAGCTAGATTATTAGGCTAAATATTGACATCCGGTTCATGTATGTGCAATCGATAGACCTACCTAGTATTAAGCCATTAGACTACATCTAATGAATTATTACTGTCACGACTTCCGCCGAAGTCGGTTCCTTTTCTTGTTCGGTTGGCGTTCGGCGGTCGACGTCACCGGCTTTCTAGCCATCGCCGATCCACTTTTCATTTTTCCATTTGTCTTGTCTTGATTTTTGTACACACCTGGTTTCAATTCCCTCAGTATTAGACGTGTATATAACCCTCTGTTCCCCCCCATGTCTGTGTGTGGATTTGTTTGTTGTTTCATGTATGTGCACGCTAGACTGGTTTGCGCTGGGTTATGTCAACCCATATTGTGTTTAGTGTTCTTAGTGCCGTGTGTTTTGTTCGCCGAAATAAAAGGCTCCTTTGGCTACCCAACTTCTGCTCTCCTGCGCCTGACTCCCTTACAGCCATTTACGCTGGCTGAACGAGGCTGAATATTTGCTTAGTGAAAACTACAACTCCCTTCAACCCAGCATCCCACATACAATATATATATACACTGCTCAAAAAAATGAAGGGAACACTAAAATAACACATCCTAGATCTGAATGAATGAAATATTCTTATTAAATACTTTTTTCTTTACATAGTTGAATGTGCTGACAACAAAATCACACAAAAATTATCAATGGAAATCAAATTTATCAACCCATGGAGGTCTGGATTTGGAGTCACACTCAAAATTAAAGTGGAAAACCACACTACAGGCTGATTCAACTTTGATGTAATGTCCTTAAAACAAGTCAAAATGTGGCTCAGTAGTGTGTGTGGCCTCCACGTGCCTGTATGACCTCCCTACAACGCCTGGGTATGCTCCTGATGAGGTGGCAGATGGTCTCCTGACGGATCTCCTCCCAGACCTGGACTAAAGCATCCGCCAACTCCTGGACAGTCTGTGGTGCAACGTGGCGTTGGTGGATGGAGTGAGACATGATGTCCCAGATGTGCTCAATTGGATTCAGGTCTGGGGAACGGGCGGGCCAGTCCATAGCATCAATGCCTTCCTCTTGCAGGAACTGCTGACACACTCCAGCCACATGAGGTCTAGCATTGCCTTGCATTAGGAGGACCGCACCAGCATATGGTCTCACAAGGGGTCTGAGGATCTCATCTCGGTACCTAATGGCAGTCAGGCTACCTCTGGCGAGCACATGGAGGGCTGTGCGGCCCCCCAAAGAAATGCCACCCCACACCATGACTGACCCACCGCCAAACCGGTCATGCTGGAGGATGTTGCAGGCAGCAGAACGTTCTCCATGGCGTCTCCAGACTGTCACGTCTGTCACATGTGCTCAGTGTGAACCTGCTTTCATCTGTGAAGAGCACAGGGCACAGCACTTGGTGTTCTCTGGCAAATGCCAAACGTCCTGCACGGTGTTGGGCTCTAAGCACAACCCCCGCCTGTGGACGTCGGGCCCTCATACCACCCTCATGGAGTCTGTTTCTGACCGTTTGAGCAGACACATGCACATTTGTGGCCTGCTGGAGGTCATTTTGCAGGGCTCTGGCAGTGCTCCTCCTGCTCCTCCTTGCACAAAGGCGGAGGTAGCGGTCCTGCTGCTGGGTTGTTGCCCTCCTACGGCCTCCTCCACGTCTCCTGATGTACTGGCCTGTCTCCTGGTAGCGCCTCCATGCTCTGGACACTACGCTGACAGACACAGCAAACCTTCTTGCCACAGCTCGCATTGATGTGCCATCCTGGATGAGCTGCACTACCTGAGCCACTTGTGTGGGTTGTAGAATCCGTCTCATGCTACCACTAGAGTGAAAGCACCGCCAGCATTCAAAAGCGACCAAAACATCAGCCAGGAAGCATAGGAACTGAGAAGTGGTCTGTGGTCACCACCTGCAGAACCACTCCTTTATTGGGGGTGTCTTGCTAATTGCCTATAATTTCCACCTGTTGTCTATTCTATTTGCACAACAGCATGTGAAATTTATTGTCAATCAGTGTTGCTTCCTAAGTGGACAGTTTGATTTCACAGAAGTGTGATTGACTTGGAGTTACATTGTGTTGTTTAAGTGTTCCCTTTATTTTTTTGAGCAGTGTATATATATATATACACAAAAGTATGTGGACACTGGGTTTAGCGGATGCCAGGAGAACGCTACCTGTCCGAATGCATAGTGCCAACTGTAAAGTTTGGTGTAGGAGGAATAATGGTCGGGGGCTGTTTTTCATGGTTCGGGCCCCTTCGTTTGTCACTACAGTAGATTTCTATTCCTTTTCTAATACTGATATGTTATTTGCTTGGAGAAATGTTAAAAGCTTAACTTTATTAGTAAGAAGGGGAATGTCCACTGTGTAAGACTTGATGTTCAGTATTT
>NC_052326.1:50903881-50981381 GCF_016432855.1 Salvelinus namaycush | reverse complement strand
TTGTGTATGTGTGCCATTCTGAGGTTGAATTGGCAAGACAAAAGATTTAAGCGCCTTTGAACGGGTTGGTTGTAGATGCCTGGCGCACCGGTTTGTGTGTCAAGAACTGCAATGCTGCTGGGTTTTTCACACTCAACAGTTCCCTGTGTGAATCAAGAATGGTCCACAAATATATACAGTGGGGAGAAGAAGTATTTGATACACTGCCGATTTTGCAGGTTTTCCTACTTACAAAGCATGTAGAGGTCTGTAATTGTTATCATAGGTACACTTCAACTGTGAGAGGCGGAATCTAAAACAAAAATCCAGAAAATCACATTGTATGATTTTTAAGTAATTAATTTGCATTTTATTGCATGACATAAGTATTTGATACATCAGAAAAGCAGAACTTAATGTTTGGTACAGAAACCTTTGTTTGCAATTACAGAGATCATACGTTTCCTGTAGTTCTTGACCAGGTTTGCACACACTGCAGCAGGGATTTTGGCCCACTCCTCCATACAGACCTTCTCCAGATCCTTCAGATTTCGGGGCTGTCGCTGGGTAATACGGACTTTCAGCTCCCTCCAAAGATTTTCTATTGGGTTCAGGTCTGGAGACTGGCTAGGCCACTCCAGGACCTTGAGATGCTTCTTACGGAGCCACTCCTTAGTTGCCCTGGCTGTGTGTTTCGGGTCGTTGTCATGCTGGAAGACCCAGCCACGACCCATCTTCAATGCTCTTACTGAGGGAAGGAGGTTGTTGGCCAAGATCTCGCGATACATGGCCCCATCCATCCTCCCCTCAATACGGTGCAGTCGTCCTGTCCCCTTTGCAGAAAAGCATCCCCATCCCCTCCACCTCCATGCTTCACGGTTGGGATGGTGTTCTTGGGATTGTACTCATCCTTCTTCTTCCTCCGAACACGGCGAGTGGAGTTTAGACCAAAAAGCTCTATTTTTGTCTCATAAGACCACATGACCTTCTCCCATTCCTCCTCTGAATCATCCAGATGGTCATTGGCAAACTTCAGACGGGCCTGGACATGCGCTGGCTTGAGCAGGGGGACCTTGCATGCGCTGCAGGATTTTAATCCGTGACGGTGTAGTGTGTTACTAATGGTTTTCTTTGAGACTGTGGTCCCAGCTCTCTTCAGGTCATTGACCAGGTCCTGCCGTGTAGTTCTGGGCTGATCCCTCACCTTCCTCATGATCATTGATGCCCCACGAGGTGAGATCTTGCATGGAGCCCCAGACCGAGGGTGATTGACCATCATCTTGAACTTCTTCCATTTTCTAATAATTGCGCCAACAGTTGTTGCCTTCTCACCAAGCTGCTTGCCTATTGTCCTGTAGCCCATCCCAGCCTTGTGCAGGTCTACAATTTTATCCCTGATGTCCTTACACAGCTCTCTGGTCTTGGCTATTGTGGAGAGGTTGGAGTCTGTTTGATTGAGTGTGTGGACAGGTGTCTTTTATACAGGTAACGAGTTCAAACAGGTGCAGTTAATACAGGTAATGAGTGGAGAACAGGAGGGCTTCTTAAAGAAAAACTAACAGGTCTGTGAGAGCCGGAATTCTTACTGGTTGGTAGGTGATCAAATACTTATGTCATGCAATAAAATGCAAATTAATTACTTAAAAATCATACAATGTGATTTTATGGATTTCTGTTTTAGATTCCGTCTCTCACAGTTGAAGTGTACCTATGATAAAAATTACAGACCTCTACATGCTTTGTAAGTAGGAAAACCTGCAAAAACTGTATATATTTATTTTTTTGGTAGTGTTTGGATTATGAGTGTATTGTTTTGTATTGCTAGGTGTTTCTGCACTGTTGGAGCTAGATCACTAGCCTGTATATATGTAATCACTAGCCTGGGATCACTAGCCTGTATATATGTAATGTATAGGGGATCACTAGCCTGTATATATGTAATGTATAGGGGATCACTAGCCTGTATATATGTAATGTATAGGGGATCACTAGCCTGTATATATGTAATGTATAGGGGATCACTAGCCTGTATATATGTAATGTATAGGGGATCACTAGCCTGTATATATATCCTTTGTCCAGGAGGGGGACAACGACTAAGGTTAGGTATTCATTAGGATTGGTTAAGATTTGTGATAGGGTTAAAGTAGGTAACGGTTAAGGTCTGTGATAGGGTTAAAGTAGGTAACGGGATAGGGTTTGTGATAGGGTTAAAGTAGGTAATGGGATAGAGTTTGTGATAGGGTTAAAGTAGGTAATGGCTAAGGTTTGGGATAGGGTTAAAGTAGGTAACAGTTAAGGTTTGGGATAGCGTTAAAGTGAGTAATGACTAAGGTTTGGGATAGCGTTAAAGTGAGTAATGGCTAAGGTTTGGGATAGCGTTAAAGTGAGTAATGGCTAAGGTTTGTGATAGGGTTAAAGTAGGTAACAGTTAAGGTTTGGGATAGCGTTAAAGTGAGTAATGACTAAGGTTTGGGATAGCGTTAAAGTGAGTAATGGCTAAGGTTTGGGATAGCGTTAAAGTGAGTAATGGCTAAGGTTTGGGATAGCGTTAAAGTGAGTAATGGCTAAGGTTTGGGATAGCGTTAAAGTGAGTAATGGCTAAGGTTTGGGATAGCGTTAAAGTGAGTAATGGCTAAGGTTTGGGATAGGGTTAAAGTGAGTAATGACTAAGGTTTGGGATAGCGTTAAAGTGAGTAATGGCTAAGGTTTGGGATAGCGTTAAAGTGAGTAATGGCTAAGGTTTGGGATAGCGTTAAAGTGAGTAATGGCTAAGGTTTGGGATAGGGTTTAAAGTGAGTAATGGCTAAGGTTTGGGATAGCGTTAAAGTAGGTAATGGCTAAGGTTTGGGATAGCGTTAAAGTGAGTAATGGCTAAGGTTTGGGATAGCGTTAAAGTGAGTAATGACTAAGGTTTGGGATAGCGTTAAAGTGAGTAATGGCTAAGGTTTGGGATAGGGTTAAAGTGAGTAATGGCTAAGGTTTGGGATAGCGTTAAAGTGAGTAATGGCTAAGGTTTGGGATATCGTTAAAGTAGGTAATGGCTAAGGTTTGGGATAGCGTTAAAGTAGGTAATGGCTAAGGTTTGGGATAGCGTTAAAGTGAGTAATGGCTAAGGTTTGGGATAGCGTTAAAGTGAGTAATGGCTAAGGTTTGGGATACCGTTAAAGTGAGTAATGACTAAGGTTTGGGATAGCGTTAAAGTGAGTAATGGCTAAGGTTTGGGATAGCGTTAAAGTGAGTAATGGCTAAGGTTTGGGATAGGGTTAAAGTGAGTAATGACTAAGGTTTGGGATAGCGTTAAAGTGAGTAATGGCTAAGGTTTGGGATAGCGTTAAAGTGAGTAATGGCTAAGGTTTGGGATAGGGTTAAAGTGAGTAATGGCTAAGGTTTGGGATAGGGTCAAAGGGTCAGGGCTGACATCTGAGACCAGAACATTTGCGACCCTTTGACTTGGCTGTGCGACATCAATTTTTTATTGGTCGCTAGGATGCTAGTTCATTTTTTTTTTAGCAGGTCACATTTGTTTTTGGTTCACAATTAGTTTATTTTTATTTTTATCAAGATGTATTTAAATAGCTTTGCAACAATGGGTTTGTAAACCAGGTATTAAAAAAGCTTGATCCAAAGTTTTGGTTGAATCTTGGCGATGTGCAATTCAGTCATCATGTGCTGTTTGAACAAACATCTAAAGGCTTTCCCCAAAAACCTTCCCAGTTAAATGTTGACCGCAAAGTAGAGCTACCTGGGGCGGCAGGTAGCCTAGTGGTTAGAGTGTTGGGCCAGTAACCGCAAGGTTGCTAGAACGAATCCCAGAGCTGACAAGGTAAAAATATGTCGTTCTGCCCCTGAACAAGGCAATTAACCCACTGTTCCCTGGTAGGCAGTCATTGTAAATAAGAATTTGATCTTAACTGACTTGCCTAGTTAAATAAAGGTAAAATAAATACCTGGCCGAATGATATCATGGTGATTTGTACCAATCAATCGCGAGGCATTTATTTTGCAAATGCCTATACCATACATGACAAAAATACAGCACAAAAACACCACTAGGCAAACACAACGGTCTCTTGCTAGGTATGCAATTAAATTAAAGGAAAAATACACCCTCCAATAATTATTTTGCGGGGGATTGTTCCCAGACCTCAAAAGTGGTCTCCTGATATGTTGTAAGCATTGTTGTGGACTTAGAACATCCAGAGTGAAAACCTGGAAAAAAATAGGAAAACTCAGAAACCGGGATTAAAAAAATATATACATATCGGGCAAGTAACTTTCAGTTGGCATTGGCCCAGTGAGCCACTTAATAATTTACCTGAATGTCAAGCCCTGTAATGGCTAATTTATATGATGACACCTGCTGTACATTTACATTTACATTTAAGTCATTTAGCAGACGCTCTTATCCAGAGCGACTTACAAATTGGAAAGTTCATACATATTCATCCTGGTCCCCCCGTGGGGAATGAACCCACAACCCTGGCGTTGCAAGCGCCATGCTCTACCAACTGAGCCACACGGGACCTGTAACATCTGCTAATCTGTGTATGCAACCAATAAACTTTGATTTGATTTGATTTGTTGCATACAGTACATCTCTGTCAATATATATATATTTTTAAACTTACTGTTAAGTAAAATCCTAATAGTCATCGTCATAATAGTACATTCAAGTATATATATATATATATATATATATATATATATATATATATATATATATATATATATATATCTTTATGTTTCTACTTTACAGACATTTTCAGTTATCCTATTATGTAGGAGACAAATCTATGGGTCGACCAAACGTTTAAGTGACTATCAATTAAGAGCAGTCAGATTAAGTAATAGTAAAATGTATTTTAACAAAAGAGAAGAGTATCAAAAGCTATTTATTTCTGTATTTCTGTAACGGCAGCCTTCCCTCTCTTCACTAGAAGAGAGAGTGTAGCAGGGATCGGACCAAGACGCAGCGTATTCCGTGTTCAACATATTTAATGACAGACGAAAACGTGAACACTTACAAAACTACAAAATAACAAATGTGGCAAAACCGATACAGTCCTTTCTGGTGCAGACAAAACACAAAGACAGGAAACAACCACCCACAAAATCCCAACACAAAACAAGCCACCTATATATGATTCCCAATCAGGGACAACGATTGACAGCTGCCTCTGATTGAGAACCATATTAGGCCGAACACAGAAACAGACAAACTAGACACACAACATAGAATGCCCACCCAGCTCACGTCCTGACCAACACTAAAACAAGCAAAACACATAAGAACTATGGTCAGGATGTGACAATTGCAATGTAAAACATGTATTTCTAGATGAAACACTGATTAGGTTTGGTGAAAAAGTGACTGTATGATTTTGTGTGTTGTAAAAAAAAAAAAAAAATGCCGTTTTGTTGATCTGCTTGTAATTTTGTACTAAAAGTTGTGAGAATTAACCACATACTTGTGGGGGGAAAACTATCATACAGCTACACTGAAGGTTATTGGGGATGGAGGGAGAGAGAGAGAGAGAGAGAGAGAGAGAGAGAGAGAGAGAGAGAGAGAGAGAGAGAGAGAGAGAGAGAGACAGAGAAAGAGAGACAGAGAAAGAGAGACAGAGAAAGAGAGAGAGAGAGAGAGAGAGAGAGAGAGAGAGAGAGACAGAGAAAGAGAGACAGAGACGGAGAGAGACAGTGAGAGAGAGAGAGAGAGAGAGAAACAGAGAGAGACAGAGAAAGAGAGACAGAGAAAGAGAGACAGAGAGAAACAGAGAGAGAGACAGAGAGATAGAGAGACAGAGAAAGAGAGACAGAGAAAGAGAGACAGAGAGACAGAGACAGAGAGACAGAGAGAGACAGAGAGAGAGACAGAGACAGAGTGCTACTACTTCTGACAGAGAGACAGAGAGAGAGAGAGACAGAGAGACAGAGAGAGAGAGAGACAGAGAGAGGCAGAGACAGAGAGAAACAGAGAGAGAGACAGAGAGAGACAGAGAAACAGAGACAGAGACAGAGAGAGAGAGAGACAGAAAAACAGAGAGAGGGAGATAGAGACAGAGAGACAGAGACAGAGAGAGACAGTGAGAGAGAGAGAGAGAGCGAGAGAAACAGAGAGAGACAGAGAGAGACAGACAGAGAAAGAGAGACAGAGAGAGACAGAGAGACAGAGAGAGAGAGACAGAGACAAAGTGCTACTACTTCTGATGTCTCATATTATGTGAAGTTATAAAGCAAATTAGCATCAATTACAGCTCCGTGTGACTGCTTCAGACTACTAATGGGATATAACCCTCTTAACATATTTAAGACTCCGATATGATGCCACAATCCCACTTTATTGCGTTTCCCTGATATCTAAGCAGACCACTGAGAAAACCTCAAAGACTGATTCAAAATACCATAATTATGTTATAAACCCCACCAGAAAACTTGCCTGTATGCCTCGGGCCCCGACGGTATTTCAGGGCGCGTTCTCAGAGCATGTGCCGAACAGGTTGCAGGCATATTCACGGTAATGTTCAACCTCTCTTTGTCCCAGTCTATAATTCCCACATGTTTTAAGATTTGTATTGGTATTTATTAGGATCCCCATTAGTTCCTGCCAAGGCAGCAGCTACTCTTCCTGGGTTCCTTACATCACACATAAAAAGATGAACACAATCATTCTTGTTCCTAAGAACTCATTGACTGTAATCATGAAGTGCTCTGAGAGGCTGGTTATAACACACATTGACTCTACCATCCCAGCCACCCTAGACCCACTCCAATTTGCATACCGCCCCAACAGATCCATTGACGACGCAATCTCAATTGCTCTCCACTCTGCCCTCGCCCACCTAGATAAGAGGATTACCTATTTGAGAATGCTGTTCATTGACTACAGCTCATTGTCCCCTCCGAGCTCGTCACCAAGCTTAGGACTCTCGGTTTGAACAACTCCCTCTGCAACTTGATCCTGGACTTCCTGACGGGCCGACCCCAGGTGGTGAGGGTAGACAACGTCATCTCCACCACGTTGACCCTCAACACGGGGGCCCCAGAGGGGTGTGTGCTCAGTCCCCTCCTGTACTCCCTGTTCATCCCTGACTGCGTGGCCGCACACGACTCCAACACCATCATTAAGTTTGCTGACGACACTACAGGGGTGGGCCTGATCACCGTCAACGATGAGACAGCCTATAGGGAGGAGGTCAGAGACCTGGCAGTGTGGTGCCGGAGCAACAACTTCTCCCTCAACGTCAGCAAGACCAAGGAGCTGATCGTGTACTACAGGAAACGGGTGGAGAGATCACGCCGCCCCATCCACATCGACGGGGCGACAGTGGAGCAGGTTCAAGAGTCCAACCAGGAAAACCGTTAAAGACTCCAACCACCCAAGCCATAGACTATTCTCTCTGCTTCCGCACGGCAGGCGGTACCGGTGCATCAAGTCTGACACCAACAGGATCTTGAACAGCTTCTATCCCCAAGCAATACGACTAATAAATAGATAACAAAATAGCTACACGGACTATCTGAGTTAACCTTGTATCTTTATTGACCTTTTATTTCAATTTTTGCACTGTCTTTATGCATCACAGGACCCTACACACTCACAGAACCCTACACACTCACAGGACCCTACACACTCACAGAACCCTACACACTCACAGGACCCTACACACTCACAGAACCCTACACACTCACAGGACCCTACACATTCACAGGACCCTACACACTCACAGAACCCTACACACTCACAGGACCCTACACACTCACAGGACCCTACACACTCACAGGACCCTACACACTCACAGGACCCTACACACTCACAGGACCCTACACACTCACAGGACCCTACACACTCACAGGACCCTACACATTCACAGGACCCTACACACTCACAGGACCCTACACACTCACAGGACCCTACACATTCACAGGACCCAACACACTCACAGGACCCTACACATTCACAGGACCCTACACACTCACAGGACCCTACACACTCACAGGACCCAACACACTCACAGGACCCTACACACTCACAGGACCCTACACACTCACAGGACCCTACACATTCACAGGACCCTACACACTCACAGGACCCTACACACTCACAGGACCCTACACACTCACAGGACCCTACACACTCACAGGACCCTACACACTCACAGGACCCTACACATTCACAAGACACACACACCGTCACTCCAACACACACACACACGCCGTCACTCCAACACACACACACACACACACACACACACACACACACACACACACACACACACACACACACACACACACACACACACACACACACACACACACACACACACACTCACACACACTGTCACTCCAACATCTGTTCACTCACACACCCACTCACATACATTCATACTGACTTTACACACCCACTCACATACATTCATACTGACTCTACACACCCACTCACATACATTCATACTGACTCTACACACACACCCACTCACATACATTTATACTGACCCTACACACAACAACTCACATAGAAGCTGCTGCTACTCTGTTAATCTTATATCCTGTTTACTCCAGTATCCCTGCGCATTGTTAATATGGTACTGGAACTGACCCTGTATATAGTATGGATTTAAATGACCATGTATATAGTATGGTATTAACAGACCCTGTATATAGTATGGTATTAACTGACCCTGTATATAGTATGGTATTAACTGACCCTGTATATAGTATGGTATTAACTGACCCTGTATATAGTATGGTATTAACAGACCCTGTATATAGTATGGTATTAACAGACCCTGTATATAGTATGGTATTAACTGACCCTGTATATAGTATGGTATTAACTGACCCTGTATATAGTATGGTATTAACAGACCCTGTATATAGTATGGTATTAACAGACCCTGTATATAGTATGGTATTAACTGACCCTGTATATAGTATGGTATTAACTGACCCTGTAAATAGTATGGATTTAAATGACCATGTATATAGTATGGTATTAACTGACCCTGTATATAGTATGGATTTAAATGACCATGTATATAGTATGGTATTAACTGACCCTGTAAATAGTATGGATTTAAATGACCATGTATATAGTATGGTATTAACTGACCCTGTAAATAGTATGGATTTAAATGACCATGTATATAGTATGGTATTAACTGACCCTGTATATAGTATGGATTTAAATGACCATGTATATAGTATGGTATTAACTGACCCTGTAAATAGTATGGTATTGAACTGACCCTGTATATAGTATGGTATTAACAGACCCTGTATATAGTATGGTATTAACTGACCCTGTATATAGTATGGTATTAACTGACCCTGTAAATAGTATGGTATTAACTGACCCTGTAAATAGTATGGTATTAACAGACCCTGTATATAGTATGGTATTAACTGACCCTGTAAATAGTATGGTATTGAACTGACCCTGTATATAGTATGGTATTAACAGACCCTGTATATAGTATGGTATTAACTGACCCTGTATATAGTATGGTATTAACAGACCCTGTATATAGTATGGTATTAACTGACCCTGTATATAGTATGGTATTAACTGACCCTGTATATAGTATGGTATTAACTGACCCTGTAAATAGTATGGTATTGAACTGACCCTGTATATAGTATGGTATTAACTGACCCTGTATATAGTATGGTATTAACTGACCCTGTATATAGTATGGTATTAACTGACCCTGTATATAGTATGGTATTAACTGACCCTGTATATAGTATGGTATTAACTGACCCTGTATATAGTATGGTATTAACTGACCCTGCATATAGTATGGTATTAACTGACCCTGTATATAGTATGGTATTAACTGACCCTGTATATAGTATATTAATGAACTGACCCTGTATATAGTACGGATTTACCTGACCCTGTATATAATATGGTATTAACTGACCCTGTATATAGTATGGATTTAAATGACCATGTATATAGTATGGTATTAACTGACCCTGTATATAGTATGGTATTAACTGACCCTGTATATAGTATGGATTTAAATGGCCATGTATATAGTATGGTATTAACTGACCCTGTAAATAGTATAGTAATGAACTGACCCTGTATATAGTACGGATTTAACTGACCCTGTATATAATATGGTATTAACTGACCCTGTATATAGTATGGATTTAAATGACCATGTATATAGTATGGTATTAACTGACCATGTATATAGTATGGTATTAACTGACCCTGTAAATAGTATGGTATTGAACTGACCCTGTAAATAGTATGGTATTAACTGACCCTGTATATAGTATGGTATTAACAGACCCTGTATATAGTATGGTATTAACTGACCCTGTATATAGTATGGTATTAACAGACCCTGTATATAGTATGGTATTAACAGACCCTGTATATAGTATGGTATTAACTGACCCTGTATATAGTATGGTATTAACAGACCCTGTATATAGTATGGTATTAACTGACCCTGTATATAGTATGGTATTAACTGACCCTGTATATAGTATGGTATTAACTGACCCTGTATATAGTATGGTATTAACAGACCCTGTATATAGTATGGTATTAACTGACCCTTGTATATAGTATGGTATTAACTGACCCTGTATATAGTATGGTATTAACAGACCCTGTATATAGTATGGTATTAACTGACCCTGTATATAGTATGGTATTAACTGACCCTGTATATAGTATGGTATTAACTGACCCTGTATATAGTATGTATTAACAGACCCTGTATATAGTATGGTATTAACAGACCCTGTATATACCGTATTATAGTATGGTATTAACATGACCCTGTATATAGTATGGTATTAACTGACCCTGTATATAGTATGGTATTAACAGACCCTGTATATAGTATGGTATTAACAGACCCTGTATATAGTATGGTATTAACAGACCCTGTATATAGTATGGTATTAACAGACCCTGTATATAGTATGGTATTAACAGACCCTGTATATAGTATGGTATTAACTGACCCTGTATATAGTATGGTATTAACTGACCCTGTATATAGTATGGTATTAACAGACCCTGTATATAGTATGGTATTAACTGACCCTGTATATAGTATGGTATTAACTGACCCTGTATATAGTATGGTATTAACTGACCCTGTATATAGTATGGTATTAACTGACCCTGTATATAGTATGGTATTAACAGACCCTGTATATAGTATGGTATTAACAGACCCTGTATATAGTATGGTATTAACTGACCCTGTATATAGTATGGTATTAACTGACCCTGTATATAGTATGGTATTAACAGACCCTGTATATAGTATGGTATTAACAGACCCTGTATATAGTATGGTATTAACAGACCCTGTATATAGTATGTATTAACTGACCCTGTATATAGTATGGTATTAACTGACCCTGTAAATAGTATGGATTTAAATGACCATGTATATAGTATGGTATTAACTGACCCTGTATATAGTATGGATTTAAATGACCATGTATATAGTATGGTATTAACTGACCCTGTAAATAGTATGGATTTAAATGACCATGTATATAGTATGGTATTAACTGCCCTGTAAATAGTATGGATTTAAATGACCATGTATATAGTATGGTATTAACTGACCCTGTATATAGTATGGATTTAAATGACCATGTATATAGTATGGTATTAACTGACCCTGTATATAGTATGGATTTAAATGACCATGTATATAGTATGGTATTAACTGACCCTGTAAATAGTATGGTATTGAACTGACCCTGTATATAGTATGGTATTAACAGACCCTGTATATAGTATGGTATTAACTGATCCTGTATATAGTATGGTATTAACTGACCTGTAAATAGTATGGTATTAACTGACCTGAAATAGTATGGTATTAACAGACCCTGTATATAGTATGGTATTAACTGACCCTGTAAATAGTATGGTATTAACTGACCCTGTATATAGTATGGTATTAACAGACTGTATATAGTATGGTATTAACTGACCCTGTATATAGTATGGTATTAACTAACAGACCCTGTATATAGTATGGATTAACTGACCTGTATATAGTATGGTATTACTGACCCTGTATATAGTATGGTATTAACTGACCCTGTATATAGTATGGTATTAACTGACCCTGTAATTAGTATGGTATTAACTGACCCTGTATATAGTATGGTATTACCTGACCCTGTATATAGTATGGTATTAACTGACCCTGTATATAGTATGGTATTAACTGACCCTGTATAGTATGGTATTAACCTGACCCTGTATATAGTATGGTATTAACTGACCCTGTATATAGTATGGTATTATAGTATATAGTATGGTATTATAGTATATAGTATGGTATTAACAGACCCTGTATATAGTATGTATTAACTGACCCTGTATATAGTATGGTATTAACAGACCCTGTATATAGTATGGTATTAACTGACCCTGTATATAGTATGGTATTAACTGACCCTGTATATAGTATGGTATTAACTGACCCTGTATATAGTAAGGTATTAACAGACCCTGTATATAGTATGGTATTAACAGACCCTGTATATAGTATGGTATTAACTGACCCTGTATATAGTATGGATTTAAATGACCATGTATATAGTATGGTATTAACTGACCCTGTAAATAGTATGGTATTGAACTGACCCTGTATATAGTATGGTATTAACAGACCCTGTAATCGTATGGTATTAACTGACCCTGTATATAGTATGGTATTAACTGACCCTGTAAATAGTATGGTATTAACTGACCTGTAAATAGTATGTATTAACAGACCTGTATATAGTATGGTATTAACTGACCTGTAAATAGTATGGTATTGAACTGACCCTGTATATAGTATGGTATTAACAGACCCTGTATATAGTATGGTATTACTGACCCTGTATATAGTATGGTATTAACAGACCCTGTATATAGTATGGTATTAACTGACCCTGTATATAGTATGGTATTAACTGACCCTGTATATAGTATGGTATTAACGGACCCTGTAAATAGTATGGTATTGAACTGACCCTGTATATAGTATGGTATTAACTGACCCTGTATATAGTATGGTATTAACTGACCCTGTATATAGTATGGTATTAACTGACCCTGTATATAGTATGGTATTAACTGACCCTGTATATAGTATGGTATTAACTGACCCTGTATATAGTATGGTATTAACTGACCCTGTATATAGTATGGTATTAACTGACCCTGTATATAGTATGGTATTAACTGACCCTGCATATAGTATGGTATTAACTGACCCTGTATATAGTATGGTATTAACTGACCCTGTATATAGTATATTAATGAACTGACCCTGTATATAGTACGGATTTAACTGACCCTGTATATAATATGGTATTAACTGACCCTGTATATAGTATGGATTTAAATGACCATGTATATAGTATGGTATTAACTGACCCTGTATATAGTATGGTATTAACTGACCCTGTATATAGTATGGATTTAAATGGCCATGTATATAGTATGGTATTAACTGACCCTGTAAATAGTATAGTAATGAAACTGACCCTGTATATAGTACGGATTTAACTGACCCTGTATATAATATGGTATTAACTGACCCTGTATATAGTATGTGATTTAAATGACCATGTATATAGTATGGTATTAACTGGACCATGTAATATAGTATGGTATTAACTGACCCTGTAAATAGTATGGTATTGAACTGACCCAGTAAATAGTATGGTATTAACTGACCCTGTATATAGTATGTATTAACAGACCCTGTATATAGTATGGTATTAACTGACCCTGTATATAGTATGGTATTAACAGACCCTGTATATAGTATGTATTAACAGACCCTGTATATAGTATGGTATTAACTGACCCTGTATATATTATGGTATTAACAGACCCTGTATATAGTATGGTATTAACTGACCCTGTATATAGTATGGTATTAACTGACCCTGTATATAGTATGGTATTAACTGACCCTGTATATAGTATGGTATTAACAGGACCCTGTATATAGTATGGTATTAACAGACCCTGTATATAGTATGGTATTAACTGACCCTGTATATAGTATGGTATTAACCTGACCCTGTATATAGTATGGTATTAACAGACCCTGTATAGTATGGTATTAACAGACCCTGTATATAGTATGGTATTAACTGACCCTGTATATAGTATGGTATTAACTGACCCTGTATATAGTATGGTATTAACTGACCCTGTATATAGTATGGTATTAACAGACCCTGTATATAGTATGGTATTAACAGACCCTGTATATAGTATGGTATTAACTGACCCTATATATAGTATGGTATTAACTGACCCTGTATATAGTATGGTATTAACAGACCCTGTATATAGTATGGTATTAACAGACCCTGTATATAGTATGGTATTAACAGACCCTGTATATAGTATGGTATTAACTGACCCTGTATATAGTATGGTATTAACTGACCCTGTATATAGTATGGTATTAACAGACCCTGTATATAGTATGGTATTAACTGACCCTGTATATAGTATGGTATTAACAGACCCTGTATATAGTATGGTATTAACTGACCCTGTATATAGTATGGTATTAACTGACCCTGTATATAGTATGGTATTAACTGACCCTGTATATAGTATGGTATTAACAGACCCTGTATATAGTATGGTATTAACAGACCCTGTATATAGTATGGTATTAACTGACCCTGTATATAGTATGGTATTAACTGACCCTGTATATAGTATGGTATTAACTGACCCTGTATATAGTATGGTATTAACTGACCCTGTATATAGTATGGTATTAACTGACCCTGTAAATAGTATGGATTTAAATGACCATGTATATAGTATGGTATTAACTGACCCTGTATATAGTATGGATTTAAATGACCATGTATATAGTATGGTATTAACAGACCCTGTATATAGTATGGTATTAACTGACCCTGTATATAGTATGGTATTAACAGACCCTGTATATAGTATGGTATTAACTGACCCTGTATATAGTATGGTATTAACTGACCCTGTATATAGTATGGTATTAACTGACCCTGTAAATAGTATGGTATTGAACTGACCCTGTATATAGTATGGTATTAACTGACCCTGTATATAGTATGGTATTAACTGACCCTGTATATAGTATGGTATTAACTGACCCTGTATATAGTATGGTATTAACTGACCCTGTATATAGTATGGTATTAACTGACCCTGTATATAGTATGGTATTAACTGACCCTGTATATAGTATGGTATTAACTGACCCTGTATATAGTATGGTATTAACTGACCCTGCATATAGTATGGTATTAACTGACCCTGTATATAGTATGGTTATTAACTGACCCTGTATATAGTATGGTATTAACTGGACCCTGTATATAGTATGGTATTAACAGACCCTGTATATAGTATGGTATTAACAGAACCTGTATATAGTATGGTATTAACTGACCCTGTATATAGTATGGTATTAACTGACCCTGTATATAGTATGGTATTAACAGACCCTGTATATAGTATGGTATTAACAGACCCTGTATATAGTATGGTATTAACTGACCCTGTATATAGTATGGTATTAACAGACCCTGTATATAGTATGGTATTAACAGACCCTGTATATAGTATGGTATTAACTGACCCTGTATATAGTATGGTATTAACTGACCCTGTATATAGTATGGTATTAACAGACCCTGTATATAGTATGGTATTAACAGACCCTGTATATAGTATGGTATTAACAGACCCTGTATATAGTATGGTATTAACTGACCCTGTATATAGTATGGTATTAACTGACCCTGTATATAGTATGGTATTAACAGACCCTGTATATAGTATGGTATTAACAGACCCTGTATATAGTATGGTATTAACTGACCCTGTAAATAGTATGGTATTAACTGACCCTGTATATAGTATGGTATTAACTGACCCTGTATATAGTATGGTATTAACAGACCCTGTATATAGTATGGTATTAACAGACCCTGTATATAGTATGGTATTAACTGACCCTGTATATAGTATGGTATTAACTGACCCTGTATATAGTATGGTATTAACAGACCCTGTATATAGTATGGTATTAACATACCCTGTATATAGTATGGTATTAACTGACCCTGTATATAGTATGGTATTAACTGACCCTGTATATAGTATGGTATTAACTGACCCTGTAAATAGTATGGATTTAAATGACCATGTATATAGTATGGTATTAACTGACCCTGTATATAGTATGGATTTAAATGACCATGTATATAGTATGGTATTAACTGACCCTGTAAATAGTATGGATTTAAATGACCATGTATATAGTATGGTATTAACTGACCCTGTAAATAGTATGGATTTAAATGACCATGTATATAGTATGGTATTAACTGACCCTGTATATAGTATGGATTTAAATGACCATGTATATAGTATGGTATTAACTGACCCTGTATATAGTATGGATTTAAATGACCATGTATATAGTATGGTATTAACTGACCCTGTAAATAGTATGGTATTGAACTGACCCTGTATATAGTATGGTATTAACAGACCCTGTATATAGTATGGTATTAACTGACCCTGTATATAGTATGGTATTAACTGACCCTGTAAATAGTATGGTATTAACTGACCCTGTAAATAGTATGGTATTAACAGACCCTGTATATAGTATGGTATTAACTGACCCTGTAAATAGTATGGTATTGAACTGACCCTGTATATAGTATGGTATTAACAGACCCTGTATATAGTATGGTATTAACTGACCCTGTATATAGTATGGTATTAACAGACCCTGTATATAGTATGGTATTAACTGACCCTGTATATAGTATGGTATTAACTGACCCTGTATATAGTATGGTATTAACTGACCCTGTAAATAGTATGGTATTGAACTGACCCTGTATATAGTATGGTATTAACTGACCCTGTATATAGTATGGTATTAACTGACCCTGTATATAGTATGGTATTAACTGACCCTGTATATAGTATGGTATTAACTGACCCTGTATATAGTATGGTATTAACTGACCCTGTATATAGTATGGTATTAACTGACCCTGCATATAGTATGGTATTAACTGACCCTGTATATAGTATGGTATTAACTGACCCTGTATATAGTATGGTATTAACTGACCCTGTATATAGTATGGTATTAACTGACCCTGTATATAGTATGGTATTAACTGACCCTGTATATAGTATGGTATTAACTGACCCTGTATATAGTATGGTATTAACTGACCCTGTATATAGTATGGTATTAACTGACCCTGTATATAGTATGGTATTAACTGACCCTGTATATAGTATGGTATTAACTGACCCTGTATATAGTATGGTATTAACTGACCCTGTATATGGTATGGTATTAACAGACCCTGTATATAGTATGGTATTAACTGACCCTGTATATAGTATGGTATTAACTGACCCTGTATATAGTATGGTATTAACTGACCCTGTATATGGTATGGTATTAACTGACCCTGTATATAGTATGGTATTAACTGACCCTGTATATGGTATGGTATTAACAGACCCTGTATATAGTATGGTATTAACTGACCCTGTATATAGTATGGTATTAACTGACCCTGTATATAGTATGGTATTAACTGACCCTGTATATAGTATGGTATTAACTGACCCTGTATATGGTATGGTATTAACTGACCCTGTATATAGTATGGTATTAACTGACCCTGTATATGGTATGGTATTAACAGACCCTGTATATAGTATGGTATTAACTGACCCTGTATATAGTATGGTATTAACTGACCCTGTATATAGTATGGTATTAACTGACCCTGTATATAGTATGGTATTAACTGACCCTGTAAATAGTATGGTATTGAACTGACCCTGTATATAGTATGGTATTAACTGACCCTGTATATAGTATGGTATTAACTGACCCTGTATATAGTATGGTATTAACTGACCCTGTATATGGTATGGTATTAACTGACCCTGTATATAGTATGGTATTAACTGACCCTGTATATGGTATGGTATTAACAGACCCTGTATATAGTATGGTATTAACTGACCCTGTATATAGTATGGTATTAACTGACCCTGTATATAGTATGGTATTAACTGACCCTGTATATAGTATGGTATTAACTGACCCTGTATATAGTATGGTATTAACTGACCCTGTAAATAGTATGGTATTGAACTGACCCTGTATATAGTATGGTATTAACTGACCCTGTATATGGTATGGTATTAACTATGTAGGTAATAGGGTTCCATAGGGCTCTGGTCTAAAGTAGTGCACTATGTAGGGAATAGGGTGCCATTTAGGAAGCAGCCTTTACGTCTTTATAAAGCGTTAAGACTTCAATGTGATTCACCAAGATAACATCACTTATAGAGACGATCCATTGACCACAACCTAATCAACCCACACTGACTGGACAAAGACATTTGTTCAATAGTCCTCCTCTATTGCAATCTATTGCAGTTTTTCTATATAGAATCTGCAGCAGTTTTTCTATATAGAATCTGCAGCATTTTTCTATCTGGAATCTACAGCAGTTTTTCTATATGGAATCTGCAGTAGTTTTTCTATATGGAATCTACAGCAGTTTTCTATATGGAATCTACAGTAGTTTTTCTATATGGAATCTACAGTAGTTTTTCTATATGGAATCTACAGTAGTTTTCTATATGGAATCTACAGTAGTTTTTCTATATGGAATCTACAGCAGTTTTTCTATATGGAATCTACAGCAGTTTTCTATATGGAATCTACAGTAGTTTTTCTATATGGAATCTACAGCAGTTTTCTATATGGAATCTACAGCAGTTTTTCTATATGGAATCTACAGTAGTTTTTCTATATGGAATCTACAGCAGTTTTTCTATATGGAATCTACAGCAGTTTTTCTATATGGAATCTACAGTAGTTTTTCTATATGGAATCTACAGCAGTTTTTCTATATGGAATCTACAGCAGTTTTTCTATATGGAATCTACAGCAGTTTTTCTATATGGAATCTACAGCAGTTTTTCTATATGGAATCTACAGCAGTTTTTCTATATGGAATCTACAGCAGTTTTCTATATGTAAAATATCTATAAACAGTTGCTCTACATACATTGATTGACCAAACATTAGGAACACCTGCTCTTTCCATGGCAGACTGACCAGGTGAATCCAGGTGAAAGCTATGATCCCTTATTGATGTCACTTGTTAAATCCACTTCAATCAGTGTACATGAAGGGGAGGAGACAGGTTAAAGAAGGATTTCTAAGCCTTGAGACAATTGAGACATGGATTGTGTATGTGTGCCACTCAGAGGGTGAATGGGCAAGAGAAAAGATTGAAGTGCCTTTGAACAGAGTATGGTAGTAGGTTCCAGGCTCACCAGTTTATGTGAAGAACTACAACAGTTTCCCTGCTACAGTTTCCTGTGTGTATCAAGAATGGTTCACCACCCAAAGGACATCCAGTCAACTTGACACAACTGTGGGAAGCATTGGAGTCAACATGGACCAGCATCCATGTGGAACGCTTTCAACACCTTGTAGAGTCCATGCCCTGACAAATTAAGGCTGTTCTGAGGGGGAAAAGAGGGTGCAACTCAATATTAGGAAGGTGTTCGTAATGTTTTGTACACTCAGTTTGTTACAGTACGTATTATTTATGCTCATCAACATCTGAAGAGTTTGTGATCATGACAAAAAAAGGAACATTTACATTAGAAGTCGAATCGCTGGAAATAAGAATTTAAGGTTTTCCTTTGAATTATGTTGTCACCACGGCACAATTCACTAATTGTCCTGTACATACAGTTCACACAACATTACAGCACATAGAACAACAAGCAGCAGCACAGAATCAAGTGAAAGAACGGCATCAAGGTCCTCTTCACACTCTTCTAAAGGAATAACTAACTCTACTTACAACAACTATTCATCGTTGTACAGAGGCCTAACAATACCACACAGTGCGTTGTAAATGTCTTGGAACAATTTACGTTTAGTGACACTGACACCTTGAAAACAATAATTTTTCATTCAACTTCAGTATGTCTTCCATATGACAGGAAATCAAGTCTAAGTGCATTTTTCCACCTTGACTTTTTCAATCATAGATTTTCCTTTTATCAAGTGTCAAGTCTCCCACTCCTCTCTCCTCTCTCCCTCTCCTCCCTTCCTTTCTATCAATTCAATTCAATTCAAGAGGCTTTATTGGCATGGGAAACATATGTTGACATTGCCAAAGCAAGTGAAATGGATAAACAAAAGTGAAATAAACAATAAAAAGTGAACAGTAAATGTTACACTCAAACAAGTTCCAAAAGAATAAAGACATTTAAAATGTCACATCTCTATATACAGTGTTGTAATGATGTGCAAATAGGTAAAGTAAAGAAGAGAAAATAAATATACAAATGTTTGTTCTTCACTGGTTGCCCTCGTGGCAACAGGTCACAAATATTGTTGCTGTGATGTCACAATGTGGTATTTCACCCAGTAGATATGGGAGTTTATCAAAATTGGATTTGTTTTCAAATTCTTTGTGGGTCTGTGTAATCTGAGGGAAATATGAATCTGTAATATGGTCATACATTTGGCAGGAGGTTAGGAAGTGCAGCTCAGTTTCCACCTCATTTTGTGGGCAGTGTGCACATAGCCTGTCTTGTTTTGAGAGCCATGTCTGCCTACAGCGACCTTTCTCAATAGCAAGGCTATGCTCACTGAGTCTGTACACAGTCAAAGATTTCCTTAATTCTGGGTCAGTCACAGTGATCAGGTATTCTGCCACTGTGTACTCTATGTTTAGGGCCAAAGAGCATTCTAGTGACTGCTATTTTTTTGTTTCCTCATGATTTGGTTGGGTCTAATTGAGTTTCTGTCCTTGGGCTCTGTGGGGTCTGTTTGTGTTTGTGAACAGAGCCCCAGGACCAGCTTGCTTAGGGGACTCTTCTCCAAGCTCATCTCTCTGTAGGTGATGGCTTTGTTATTGAAGGTTTGGGAATCGCTTCCTTTTAGGTGGTTGTAGAACTTAACGACTCTTTTCTGGATTTTGATAATTAGTGGGTATCGGCCTAATTCTGCTCTGTAACCATTATTTGGTGTTTAACGTTGTACACGGAGGATATTTTTGCAGAGTCTCAATTTGGTGTTTGTCCCATTTTGTGAATTCTTGGTTGGTGAGCGGATCCCAGACCTCACAACCATCAAGGGCAATTGGTTCTATAACTGATTCAAGGATTTTTAGCCAGATCCTAATTGGTATGTCGAATTTTATGTTCCTTTTGATGGAATAGAAGGCCCTTCTTGCCTTGTCTCTCAGATCGTTCACAGTTTTGTGGAAGTCACCTCTGGCGCTGATGTTTAGGCCGAGGTATGTATCGTTTTTGTGTGCTCTAGGTGTCACGTTCCTGACCGGTTTTCTGTTATTTTGTATGTGTTTGACGGTCAGGGCGTGAGTTTGGGTGGGTAGTCTATGTTATGTGTTTCTATGTTTGTTAAAGGGTGACCTGATATGGTTCTCAATTAGAGGCAGGTGGTTTTCATTTCCTCTGATTGAGAGCCATATTAAGGTAGGTGTTTTCACATTGATTGTTGTGGGTGGTTGTCTCCTGTGTCTGTGTCTATGTTGCGCCACACGGGACTGTTTCGGTTTGTTTGTCCGTTCGTTCGTTCGTTTTGTGTAGTCATTTTTCCTGTTCGTGCGTTCTTCGTTACATGTAAGTTCTTACGTCCAGGTCTGTCTACATCGGTTTTGTTATTTTGTTTATATTCAAGTATAGTTCGTTTTTTGTCTTGTTTAATAAATATAATGTCAAACTACCACGCTGCATATTGGTCATCTGATCCGTCTCGCCTCTCCTCGTCCGAGGAGGAGGAAGAGCTAGAGAACCGTTACAGAACCACCCACCGAACCAGGACCAAGCAGCGTGAGTTCGAGCAGTGGAATACTAAACAGGAAGGGACATGGGAGGACGTGTTAAACGGCAAGGGTTGCTACACATGGGAGGAGATCCTGGCTGGAAGGGATCGCCTCCCATGGGAACAGCTGGAGGCAGTGAGGAGAGCAGAGGCAACCGGAGAGAGGAACCGAAGATATGAAGGTACGCGGCTAGCACGGAAGCCCGTGAAGAAACCCCAAAAATTTCTTGGGGGGGGGGCTAAGAGGTAGTGGGCCGAGGGCAGGTAGGAGACCTGCGCCCACTTCCCAGGCTAACCGTGGAGAGCGGGAGTACGGGCAGACACCGTGTTACGCAGTAGAGCGCACGGTGTCTCCTGTACGTGTTCATAGCCCGGTGCGGGTTATTCCACCTCCCCGCACTGGTAGGGCTAGATTGGGCATTGAGCCAAGTGCCATGAAGCCGGCTCTTCATATATGGCCTCCAGTACGTCTCCTTGGGCCGGCTTACATGGCACCAGCCTTACGCATGGTGTCCCCGGTTCGCCTTCATAGCCCGGTGCGGGTTATTCCACCTCCCCGCACTGGGCGGGCGACGGGGAGCATTCAACCAGGTAAGGTTGGGCAGGCTCAATGCTCAAGGGAGCCAGTACGCCTGCACGGTCCGGTATTTCCGGCGCCACCTCCCCGCCCCAGCCCAGTATCACCAGTGCCTACTCCACGCACCAGGCTTCCAGTGCGTTTCCAGAGCCCTGTTCCTCCTCCACGCACTCTCCCTATGGTGCGTGTCTCCAGCCCAGTGCCTCCAGTTCCGGCACCACGCACTAAGCCACCTGTGCGTCTCCAGAGCCCTGTACACACTGGTCCTTCTCCCCGTACTCGTCCTGATGTGCGTGCCCTCAGCCCGGTGCCACCAGTGCCGGTACCACGCACCAGGTCCATAGTACGTTTTGAGAGTCCAGTGTGCCCTGTCCCTGCTCCCCGCACTAGCCTGAAGGTGCGTGTCCTTAGCCCGGTGCCTCCAGTTCCGGCACCACGCACCAGGCCTACAGTGCGCCTCATCCGGCCAGAGCCATCCGTCTCCCCAGTGCCATCTGAGCCATCCGTCTCCCCAGCGCCATCTGAGCCATCCGTCTCCCCAGCGCCATCTGAGCCATCCGTCTCCCCAGCGCCATCTGAGCCATCCGTCTCCCCAGCGCCATCTGAGCCATCCGTCTGCCCAGTGCCGTCTGAGCCATCCGTCTGTCCCGAGCCATTAGAGCCGCCCGTCTGTCCCGAGCCGTCAGTCAGTCAGGAGCCGCTAGAGCCATTCGTCAGTCAGGATCTGCCAGAGCCGCCAACCAGACAGGATCTGCCAGAGCCGCCAACCAGACAGGATCTGCCAGAGCCGCCAACCAGACAGGATCTGCCAGAGCCGCCAACCAGACAGGATCTGCCAGAGCCGCCAACCAGACAGGATCTGCCAGAGCCGCCAACCAGACAGGATCTGCCAGAGCCGCCAACCAGCCATGAGCGTCCAGAGCCGTCAGCCAGCCATGAGCGTCCAGAGCCGTCAGCCAGCCATGAGCGTCCAGAGCCGTCAGCTAGCCATGAGCGTCCAGAGCCGTCAGCTAGCCATGAGCGTCCAGAGCCGTCAGCGAGCCATGAGCGTCCAGAGCCGTCAGCGAGCCATGAGCGTCCAGAGCCGTCAGCGAGCCATGAGCGTCCAGAGCCGTCAGCCAGCCATGAGCGTCCAGAGCCGTCAGCCAGCCATGAGCGTCCAGAGCCGTCAGCCAGCCATGAGCGTCCAGAGCCGTCAGCTAGCCATGAGCGTCCAGAGCCGTCAGCCAGTCATGAGCTGCCCCTCAGCCCAGAGCTGCCATTTATCCAGAACTGCCCCTCAGTCCAGAGCTGTCTCTCTGTCCGGAGCTGCCCTTCAGTCCGGAGTTGCCCCTCTATCCTGAGCTACCTCTCTATCCTGACCTACCTCTCTGTCCTGAGCTATCTCTCTGTCCTGAGCTACCTTATCCCGGTGCTGCCCCTTGTCCCGGTGCTGCCCCTTATCTTAAGGTTACCATTTAAATTAAGTGGGTGTAATATGAGGGTGGTCATTCTAAGGGGGAGACGTAAGCTGGGATTGACTATGGTGGGGTGGGGACCTCGCCCAGAGCCTGAGCCACCACCGTGGTCAGACGCCCACCCAGACCCTCCCCTAGACTTTTGGTGGTGCGTTCGGAGTACGCACCTTGGGGGGGGGGGTTATGTCACGTTCCTGACCGGTTTTCTGTTATTTTGTATGTGTTTGACGGTCAGGGCGTGAGTTTGGGTGGGTAGTCTATGTTATGTGTTTCTATGTTTGTTAAAGGGTGACCTGATATGGTTCTCAATTAGAGGCAGGTGGTTTTCATTTCCTCTGATTGAGAGCCATATTAAGGTAGGTGTTTTCACATTGATTGTTGTGGGTGGTTGTCTCCTGTGTCTGTGTCTATGTTGCGCCACACGGGACTGTTTCGGTTTGTTTGTCCGTTCGTTCGTTTTGTGTAGTCATTTTTCCTGTTCGTGCGTTCTTCGTTACATGTAAGTTCTTACGTCCAGGTCTGTCTACATCGGTTTTGTTATTTTGTTTATATTCAAGTATAGTTCGTTTTTTGTCTTGTTTAATAAATATAATGTCAAACTACCACGCTGCATATTGGTCATCTGATCCGTCTCGCCTCTCCTCGTCCGAGGAGGAGGAAGAGCTAGAGAACCGTTACACTAGGGCAACAGTGTCTAGATGGAATTTGTATTCGTGGTCCTGGCAACTGGACCTTTTTTGGAACACCATTATTTTTGTCTTACTGAGATTTACTGTCAGGGCCCAGGTCTGACAGAATCTGTGCAGAAGATCTAGGTGTTGCTTTAGGACCTCCTTGGTTGGGGACAGAAACACCAGATCATTAGCGAACAGGAGACATTTCATTTCAGATTCTAGTAGGATTCTAGACTGTTCTAGTGCCCTCACCAATTCGTTGTATTATATGTTGAAGAGGGTGGGGCTCTAGCTGCATCCCTGTCTCACCCCACACCCCTGTGGAAAGAAACTTGTGTTTTTTGCCCATTTTAACCCCACACTTGTTGTTTGTGTACATGGGTTTTATAATGTTGTATGTTTTTCCCCCAACACCACTTTCCATCAATTTGTATAGCAGACCCTCATGCCAAATTGAGTCGAAAGCTTTTTTGAAATCAACAAAGCATAAGAAGACTTTGCCTTTGTTTGGTTTGTTTGTTTGTCAATTAGGGTGTGCAGGGTGAATACGTGGTCGGTCGCACGGTAATTTGGTAAAAAGCCAATTTGACATTTGCTCAGGACATTGTTTTCGCTGAGGAAATGTACGAGTCGGCTGTAAATAATAATGCAGAGGATTTTCTCCATCTCTCTCTCTATCTCTTTCATCTCCACTCACCTCCTGATCTCTCTCTCTCTCTTCTTATCTCCTCTTCTCCATTGCTTTCTCTTTGACCTCATTTACATCTCTCTTTCATTCTCTCTGTAAACCATCACAGCAACACAGCAACGCAGCAGAGCCAACCAAAAGCTGTTGATGAACCCACACACTCTACTCCTCAACAAGGCTTGGCCTAGTTCAGAGACATACTAACGTGTGTGTGTGTCGTACGGTGAATACGTGGTCTGTCGTACGGTCATTTGTTTAAAAGCAAATTCGACATTTGCTTAGTAAATTGTTTTTCTCTCTCAATTCCCTCTCTCTCACCCCCTCTCACTCTCCCCCCTCCTCCCTATTTCTCTCCTGCCCCATCTCTCTCCACCTTCCATCCCCTCTCACCTCCCCTCTCCACCCTTTCTCTCTCCTGCCCCATCTCTCCCCCCCCCCCCCCTCTCTATCTCTCCTCTGGGACAAAGCCATCCTGTCTGATTGAGTTCAAGTCTTCCTTTCTGTACCTGCCAGCACAGCACAACGTGTACGTATGATTACATGTCATTTTTCTCCCCCACCACCTCTATTCTTGCAGATGTTGTTTTTATTAGAAAAGCCCCTGTGGCTAAACTACCTCATTAGCCCATTGGAAGAGAAAATAAGAACAGCTCCAGTTATTCCTGTAGCCTGCAACCTGCAACCCTGCAACCTGCAGCCTGCAACCTGCAGCCTGCAACCTGCAGCCTGCAACCCTGCAACCTGCAACCTGCAGCCTGCAACCTGCAACCCTGCAACCTGCAGCCTGCAACCCTGCAACCTGCAGCCTGCAACCTGCAGCCTGCAACCTGCAACCTGCAACCTGCCCCAATCTCCATTTACCTCCACTGCCTCTCTCTCTCTGTCTCTCTCTCTCTCGCTCTCTACTCATCTCTCTCTCTCTCTCTCTCTCTCTCTCTCCCCCCCCCAAATCAGAGGGGTGGAAGGTGCTTTTATCAATGCTACACAGCACCACCTCTCTCTGTCACACACACACACACACAGGTATATGCTCATACACACACACACAAGTATATGTTCACACACACACAGGTAAATGTTCACACCCGCAGCGAGGGAAACAGAGAGAAGATTACCACTAAACACTAACTGTACTTCAGAGAATGAAATAGTGAGAAACCTGGCTGTTGCAACATCAACGACTTTTAACTTTTAGCTTCAGGTTAACCAAACACATGAACACATTACCACTGACTACCTGCTGGTGTGGTGTATATAAGAGTATAACTATGACATGAAGACTTCAGATAGAGGCTTCTACACCTGCATTGCTTGCTGTTTGGGGTTTTAGGCTGGGTTTTTGCACAGCACTTCGAGATATTAGCTGATGTACGAAGGGCTATATAAAATAAACTTGATTTGATTTGATATGTACAGTGTCATAACTGAGTCTGGGAATGTCTGAGAAATGTATTGCATCAGCGAGAGATCAGCACGTTATTAGTGTGTGTAACCCACCATTGACTTCTCGAACAGAGAACAACACATGTACTAAAACAAATGTTATGCTCTGAATCTCAGCTACATAATCTGAAACACTGATAGCTCATTTTATTGTGTTTCTGGTGTGTAACTTCTTCTCTTCTTTCCCAGCATGGGGACACAGTGTATTGTGTTATATTGTGATGCATTGTGTGTCGTACTGTACGGTCTACAGTGTATTGTGTTACGATGTGACGTATAGTTTACTGTGTTGTACTGTCTACAGTGTATTGTGATAAATAAACCTACTGGAGAATATAAAGTCACCCTGCATCGCTCAGCAGCACAGACGTCAGTGTAACTGATAGGATGAGTTATGCATGATGCATAAATGCATCCTCAGGAGGAACGGTTTTAACGGTATTCATAATTCACAACATCAGACCTGCTAGGGCCATCCGTCCTCTCTACCAGTTAAACAGCCCATTATCTCATTCTTTACCCTGAATAAGATCATATATGATGCATGGGGAAAAAAGCAATAATAATAATAATAATAATAATAATAATAATGATAGTAATAATAATGACAATAACAATGATAGTAATAATAATGACAAATAATAATAACGATAATAATAATGACAATAACAATGATAATAATAATAATGATAACAATGATAATAATAATGATAATAATGATAATAATAATGATAATAATAATAATAATGATATTAATAATAATGATAATAATAATAATGATAATAATAATAATAATAAAGATAATACGACTAATAAAGTAATAATACTAATGATAGTAATAATAATGATAACAATAATGTTTAACAATGATAATAATAACGATAGTAATGATAGTAATGATAGTAATAATAATGAAAATAATAATAATGACAATAACAATGATAGTAATAATAACGATAATAATAATAACTGTAACGGCGGCCTTCCCTCTCTTCACTAGAAGAGGGGGTGAAACAGGGATCGGACCAACACGCAGCGTAGCCAGTGCTCAACATGTTTAATTAACAAAAACTACTGTGAACACTAAACAAATACAAAATAACAAAAGTGGCAAACCGATACAGACCTATCTGGTGCAGAATACAAACACAGAGACAGGAAACAACCACCAACAATCCCCAACACAAAACAAGCCACCTATATATGATTCTCAATCAGGGACAACGATTGACAGCTGTCTCTGATTGAGAACCATATTAGGCTGGACACAGAAACAGACAAACTAGACACACAACATAGAATTCCCACCCAGCTCACGTCCTGACCAACACTAAACAAGCAAAACACATAAGAACTATGGTCAGGACGTGACAGTACCCCCCCCCCCCCCCCTGAGGTGCGGACTCCGAACGCACCCCCAAAACTCAAGGGGAGGGTCTGGGTGGGCATCTGTCTGCGGTGGCGGCTCCGGCGGTGGACGAGGACACCACTCCACCACTGTCTTTGTCCCCCTCCTTAGCGTCCTTTGAGTGGCGACCCTCGCCCCCGACCATGGTCCAGGAACCTTCACCAAGGCCCCTCCTAAATATAGACAACTCAGGACAGAGAGGTAGCTCAGGACAGAGGGGTAGCTCAGGACAGAGGGGTAGCTCAGGACAGAGGGGTAGCTCAGGACAGAGAGGTAGCTCAGGACAGAGGGGCAACTCAGGACAGAGGGGCAACTCCGGACAGAGAGGCAGCTCCGGACTAGATGCAGCTCATGACTGGAGGGCAGCTCATGACTGGAGGGCAGCTCATGACTGAAGGGCAGCTCATGACTGGAAGGCAGCTCATGACTGGAGGGCAGCTCATGACTGGAGGGCAGCTCATGACTGAAGGGCAGCTCATGACTGGAAGGCAGCTCATGACTGGAGGGCAGCTCATGACTGGAGGGCAGCTCATGACTGGAGGGCAGCTCATGACTGAAGGGCAGCTCATGACTGGAGGGCAGCTCATGACTGGAGGGCAGCTCATGACTGAAGGGCAGCTCATGACTGGAAGGCAGCTCATGACTGGAAGGCAGCTCATGACTGGAAGGCAGCTCATGACTGAAGGGCAGCTCATGACTGGAGGGCAGCTCATGACTGGAGGGCAGCTCATGACTGGAGTGCAGCTCATGACTGGAAGGCAGCTCATGACTGGCTGGCGGCTCTGGCAGCTCCTGACTGGCTGGCGGCTCTGGCAGCTCCTGACTGACGGACGGCTCTGGCGGCTCCTGACTGACGGACGGCTCTAGCGGCTCCTGACTGGGGGACGGCTCTAATGGCTCGGGACAGACGGGCGGCTCTGAAGGCTCGTGGCAGACGGATGGCTCAGATGGCGCTGGGCAGACGGATGGCTCAGATGGCGCTGGGCAGACGGATGGCTCAGATGGCGCTGGGCAGACGGATGGCTCAGATGGCGCTGGGCAGACAGATGGCTCAGATGGGGCTGGGCAGACAGATGGCTCAGATGGCGCTGGGCAGACGGATGGCTCAGATGGCGCTGGGCAGACGGATGGCTCAGATGGCGCTGGGCAGACGGATGGCTCAGATGGCGCTGGGCAGGCAGGCAGCTCAGACGGCGCTGGGCAGACGAGCAGTGCAGGCGGCGTTGGGCAGACGGCCGACTCTGACCTGCTGAGGCGCACAGTATGCCTGGTGCGTGGTGCCGGAACTGGAGGTACCGGGCTGAGGGCACGCACCTCAGGGCGAGTGCGGGGAACAGGAACAGGGCACACTGGACTCTCGAGGTGCACTATAGGCCTGGTGCGTGGTACCGGAACTGGAGGTACCGGGCTGAGGGCACGCACCTCAGGGCGAGTGCGGGGAGAAGGAACAGTGCGTACAGGGCTCTGGAGACGCACAGGAGGCTTGGTGCGTGGTGCCGGAACTGGAGGTACTGGGCTGGAGACACGCACCATAGGGAGAGTGCGTGGAGGAGGAACAGGCCTCTGGAGACGCACTGGAAGCCTGGTGCGTGGTGTAGGCACTGGTGCTACTGGGCTGGGGCCACGCACCATAAGGCGAGTGCGGGGTGCTGGAAACTGGAGGAAATGGGCTGGGGCGGGAAGGTGGCGCCGGATATACCGGACCGTGCAGGCGTACTGGCTCCCTTGAGCACCGAGCCTGCCCAACCTTACCTGGTTGAATGCTCCCCGTAGCCCGTCCAGTGCGGGGAGGTGGAATAACCCGCACTGGGCTGTGTTGGCGAACCGGGGACACCATGCGTAAGGTTGGTGCCATGTACACCGGCCCGAGGAGACGTACTGGAGGCCAGATATGTAGAGCCGGCTTCATGGCACTTGGCTCAATGCTCAATCTAGCCCGGCCAGTGCGGGGAGGTGGAATAACCCGCACCGGGCTATGCACACGTACAGGAGACACCGTGCGCTCTTCCGCATAACACGGTGTCTGCCCGTACTCCCGCTCTCCACGGTAAGCATGTGGGCGCAGGTCTCCTACCTGACTTCGCCACACTATCCTTTATCCCCCCCCACCCCCCAATACATTTTTGGGGTTTCTTCACGGGCTTCTTACCGCGTCGTCGTGCTAACCTCATTCGCCGGTATCCCTCTGCACATTGCTCCATCGAATCCCAGGCGGGTTCCGGCACTCTCCCTGGGTCAACCGACCACCTGTCTATTTCCTCCCAAGTGGTGTAACCCAGATCCGGCTCCTGCTGCCGAGCTAGCTCCTCGAAACGCCGCCTCTCTGCTTTTGCTGCCTCCAGCTCTGCTTTGGGGCGGCGATACTCCTCTGGCTCTGCCCAGGGTCCTTTTCCGTCCAGCTCGTCCTCCCATGTCCATTTCTCCTGGTCCCGCTGCTGCTGCTGCTGCCACTGCTGCCCGTTGCTACGCTGCTTGGTCCGAGATTGGTGGGTGGTTCTGTAACGGCGGCCTTCCCTCTCTTCACTAGAAGAGGGGGTGAAACAGGGATCGGACCAACACGCAGCGTAGCCAGTGCTCAACATGTTTAATTAACAAAAACTACTGTGAACACTAAACAAATACAAAATAACAAAAGTGGCAAACCGATACAGACCTATCTGGTGCAGAATACAAACACAGAGACAGGAAACAACCACCCACAATCCCCAACACAAAACAAGCCACCTATATATGATTCTCAATCAGGGACAACGATTGACAGCTGTCTCTGATTGAGAACCATATTAGGCTGGACACAGAAACAGACAAACTAGACACACAACATAGAATTCCCACCCAGCTCACGTCCTGACCAACACTAAACAAGCAAAACACATAAGAACTATGGTCAGGACGTGACAATAACGATAATAATAATGACAATAACAATGATAATAATAATAATGATAATAATAATAATGATAATAATAATGATAATAATAATGACAATAATAATGACAATAATAATGATAATAATAATGATAATAATGACAATAATAATGATAGTATTAATAATGATAATAATACAGATAGTAATATGGATGATAATAATAATAATAATAAAGATAATACTACTAATAAAGTAATAATACTAATGATAGTAATAATAATGATAACAATAATGTTTAACAATGATAATAATAACGATAGTAAGAATAATGACACTGGTAATAATGATAGGAATAATAATGATAATTATTATTATAATAATGATAATAATAATAATATCGATAGTAATAATAATGATAAAAATAATGATAGTAATAATAATGGTAATAATAAAAATGATAGTAATGATAATGATAGTAATGATAGTAAAAATAATTATAATAATAAGGATAATAATAATAATGAAAATAATAATACTGATAATAATAATAATGATAATCATGATAATAATGATTATAATAATGATGTGTCACGGCTGTTGAAAGGAGCGGACCAAGGTGCAGCGTGATGAGCGTACATTTTCTTTATTAAATCAAAATGACGCCGAACAAAACAATAAACACTACAAAAAACAAACCGTGAAGCTCAAAGGCTATGTGCCCTAAACAAAGTCAACTTCCCACAAAGACAGGTGGAAAAAAGGGCTACCTAAGTATGGTTCTCAATCAGAGACAACGATAGACAGCAGTCCCTGATTGAGAACCACACCCGGCCAAACACAAAGAAATACACAACATAGAACATAGAATACCCACCCCAACTCACGCCCTGACCAAACCAAAATAGAGACATAAAAAGGATCTCTAAGGTCAGGGCGTGACATGATGATAATAATTATAATAATAATGCTAGTATTAATAATGATACTGTTTAATAATTATAATAATAACAGTAGTAACAATAATGATAATGATAATAATGCTAGTAATAATAATGCTAATAATAATGCTAGTAATACTAATGATTATAATAATGATAGTAATGATAATAATAAGAATAAGAATACTAAGAATAAGAGTAATGAAAATGATCAAAATAATAATAATACTATTAATAATAATAATAGTAAATGATTTGGCGTTCAGAAACTTCTTCATATGATGTGGTGTTTGACATAATTTTTCTGGTTGACTGTGTCACATTGAAATACGTTTAAGAATGCCAGTTTTAACAGTGACATCCCCAGGCTCAAGAGGAGGAGGAGAAGGAGGTGGAGGAAGAGAAGAAGAAGGTGAAGGAGGAGGAGAAGGTGGAGGAGAAGGAGGAGGTGGAGGAGTAGAAGATGCAGGAGTAGAAGGAGGTGAAGGAGGAGGAGGAGGAGGAGGAGGAGAAGATGGAGGTAAAGGAGGAGAAGGAGAAGGAGGGGGTGGAGGGGGACAGGGTAGAGGGGGTGGGGGAGAAGGAGCAGAAAGAGGCGGAGGACAATGAGAAGAAGGAGGAGAAGATGGAGGAGGAAGAGGAGAAGAAGGTAGGGAGGAGGAGAAGATGGAGGAGGAGGAGGAGAAGGAGGAGAAAGATGAGGAGAAGGAGGAGGAGAAGGAGGTGAAGGAGGAGGAGGGGAAGAAGGTACAGAAAGAGGAGGAGAACAAGGAGAAGAAGGAGGAGAAGATGGAGGAGGAGAAGGAGGAGAAGGTAGGGAGGAGGAGAAGAAGGAGAAGAAGGTGGAGGAGAAGGAAAAGGTGTAGGAGGAGAAGGAGAAGAAAGAGGAGGAGAAGGAGGAGAAGGAGGCCATATGATTCAAAAGGAAATGTTAAACTATGTAGCGAGAGAGAGCAATTAAAGTATGGGCTGCATGTTCACGAAGTGCTGGTACGTGGGTGTTGGTGTGTGACAGTGGGTATTTCATATTCCTTAAAACTGAAAAAGCTGATCCAGCATATGCCCTTGGTAATCAGACCTCTTCAGCCTGATAGCATCACTGTGACAGAACGGATGTAAGCAGAGAGAGAGAGAGAGAGAGAGAGATCGTGAGAGAGTGAGAGAGAGAAAGAGAGAGAGGAGAGACAGAGAGAGAGCGAGACAGGAGAGAGAGAGATAGCGAGAGAGAGAGGGGAGCAAGAGAGAGAGAGAGAGAGAGAGAGAGATCGCGAGAGAGAGAGAGAGAGAGATCGCGAGAGAGTGAGAGAGAGTGAGAGAGAGAAAGAGAGAGAGGAGAGACAGAGAGAGAGCAAGACAGGAGAGAGAGAGGGGAGCGAGAGAGAGAGAGAGAGAGAGAGAGAGAGAGAGAGAGAGAGAGAGAGAGAGAGAGAGAGAGAGAGAGAGAAACCTCAACATGACAGCAGGACATATGCCTAGGCCATGAGCAGAGCAACAGGCCCAACCCCCCACTAACACAACCATCCAAGCCCCATCCTACAACAGGCCCAACCCCCCACTAATACAACCGTCCAAGCCCCATCCTGCACCAGGCCCAACCCCCACTATCACAACTACCCAAGCCCCATCCTGCAACAGGCCCAACCCCCACTATCACAACCGCCCAAGCCCTATCCTGCACCAGGCCCAACCCCGACTATCACAACCGCCCAAGCCCTATCCTGCACCAGGCCCAACCCCGACTATCACAACCGCCCAAGCCCTATCCTGCAACAGGCCCAACCCCGACTATCACAACCGCCCAAGCCCTATCCTGCAACAGGCCCAACCCCGACTATCACAACCGCCCAAGCCCTATCCTGCACCAGGCCCAACCCCGACTATCACAACCGCCCAAGCCCTATCCTGCACCAGGCCCAACCCCGACTATCACAACCGCCCAAGCCCTATCCTGCAACAGGCCCAACCCCGACTATCACAACCGCCCAAGCCCTATCCTGCACCAGGCCCAACCCCGACTATCACAACCGCCCAAGCCCCATCCTGCAACAGGCTCAACCCCCACTATCACAACCGCCCAAGCCCCATCCTGCACCAGGCCCAACCCCCCACTATCTCAACCGCCCAAGCCCTATCCTGCACCAGGCCCAACCCCGACTATCACAACCGCCCAAGCCCTATCCTGCACCAGGCCCAACCCCGACTATCACAACCGCCCAAGCCCCATCCTGCAACAGGCTCAACCCCCACTATCACAACCGCCCAAGCCCCATCCTGCACCAGGCCCAACCCCCCACTATCTCAACCGCCCAACCCCCATCCTGCGACCTAAGAGGTATGTATCAGATGCTCAACATGGTCTGCTCACACCTACTGTGATGGTCCAGGCCTAAACCACACAAAAACTACACTGGACACTATGGAACACAAAGCTTTTACTATCTCATCCTGGTATATACAAGGTCTAAGGTCATCTGCCTTTGGCCTGAAGAGCAGGAACCCAGACCTCATCAAATAAATTGGAAATACAGACATTGTAATTCTACAAGAAACATGGTATAGCGGAGAAGGACCCACTAGTTGCACTCTAGGTTACAGAGAGCTGGTAGTCCCATCCACCAAACTACCAGGTGTGAAACACGGAAGAGACTCAAGTGGTATGCTTATTTGGTATAGAGCAGACCTAACCCACTTTATTAAATGTACCAAAACAGGAACATTTTACATCTGGCTTGAAATGATCTCAACAGAGAAAAATGTCCTCATGTGTGCTATCTACGTATATCCCTCCAATAGAATCCATATACTTTAACGATGACAGCTCCTCCAACTTAGAGGGGAAGATCAACCATTTCCAGGCCCAGGGACATGTACTAGTCTGTGGCGACCTAAATGCCAGAACTGGACAAAAACCTGACACCCTCAGCACACAGGGGAACAAACACCTACCTGGAGGTGACAGCATATGTCCCCCTAGACACAACTACGACAACATAACCAACAAAAATGGGTCACAACTCCTGCAGCTCTGTCAAACGCTGGGAATGTATATAGTCAATGGTAGGCTTCGAGGGGACTCTTACGGTAGGTACACCTATAGCTCATCTCTTGGCAGTAGTACTGTAGACTACTTTATCACTGACCTCAACCCAGAGTCTCTTAGAGCGCTCACAGTCAGCCCACTGACACCCCTATCAGGTCACAGCAAAATCACACTCTACTTGAACAGAGCATTGAGGCATTAAAGCCAAAGGAACTGAATAATATTAAGAAATGCTGTAGATAGAAGGAAAGTGGGTTGGAAATCTACCAAAAAACAATTAGGCAATAACAAATTCAATCCCCTCAAGATAATTTCCTGGACAAAAAGTTTCAATGTAGTAGTGAAGGTGTAAACTTGGCAGTAGAAAAACAAAACAGTATATTTTACCTCTCAGCTTCCCTATCAAATCAAAACACTTCAAGCAGACAACCTAAGAAAATAAACAACAATGACAGACGGTTTGATGAAGAAACCTATCCAACCAAAAACACAGAGACCCAGAAAACCTGAGTCTACGCCTTCACTATGGTGAATCACTAAAACAATACAGAAATACACTACGGAAAAAGAAGGAACAGCACATCAGAAATCAGCTCAATGTATTTGAAGAATCCATAGAATATAACCACTTCTGGGAAAATTGGAAAACTATAAACAAACAACACCACGAAGAGATATCTATCCAAAATGGAGATGTATGGGTAAACCACTTCTCCAATCCTTTTGACTCTATAACAAAGACCAAACAGCAAAACATATACATTATCAAACACAACTCTTAAAATCATCTATTAAAGACTACCAGAACCCACTGGATTCTCCAATTACATTGAATGAACTACAGGACAAAATACAAACCCTACAACCAAAAAAGGCCTGCGGGGTTGATGGTATCCAAAATTAAATGATAAAATATACAGACCACAAATTCCAATTTGCTATACTTAAACTCTTTAACATCATACTCAGCTCTGGCATCTTCCCCAATATTTGGAACCACTGATCACCCAACTCCACAAAAGTGGAGACAATTTTGACCCCAATAACTACCGTGGGATATGTGTCAACAGCAACCTTGGGAAAATCCTTTGCATTATCATTAACAGCAGACTCATACATTTTCTCAGTGAAAACAATGTACTGAGCAAATGTCAAGTTGTCTTTTTACCAAATGATCGTACAACAGACCACGTATTCACCCTGCACACCCTAATTCACAAACAAACAAACCAAAACTAAGGCAAAGTCTTCTCATGCTTTGTTGATTTGAAAAAGGTTTTTGACTCAATTTGGCATGAGGCCCTGCTATACAAATTGATGGAAAGTGGTGTTGGTGGAAAAACATACAACATTATAAAACCCATGTACACAAACAACAAGTGTGTGGTTAAATTTGGCAAAAAACACACACATTTCTTTCCACAGCGTCGTGGGGTGAGACAGGGATGTAGCTTAAGCCCCACCCTCTTCAACATATACATCAACGAAATGGCGAGGGCACTAGAAGAGTCCTAGAATCCTACTAGAATCTGAAATTAAATGTCTCCTGTTTGCTAATGATCTGATGTTTCTGTCCCCAACCAAGGAGGTCCTACAGCAACACCTAGATCTTCTGCACAGATTCTGTCAGACCTGGGCCCTGACAGTAAATCTCAGTAAGACAAAAATAATGGTGTTCCAAAAAAGGTCCAGTTGCCAGGACCACGAATACAAGTTCCATCTAGACACCGTTGCCCGAGAGCACACCAAAAACGATACATACCTCGGCCTAAACATCAGCGCCAGAGGTGACTTCCACAAAGCTGTGAATGATCTGAGAGACAAGGCAAGAAGGGCCTTCTACACCATCAAAAGGAACATAAAATTTGACATACCAATTAGGATCTGGCTAAAAATACTTGAATCAGTTACAGAACCCATTGCCCTTGATGGTTGTGAGGTCTGGGGTCTGCTCACCAACCAAGAATTCACAAAATGGGACAAACACCAAATTGAGACTGCATGCAGAATTCTGCCCAAAATATCCTCTGTGTACAACGTTAAACACAAAATAATGCATGCAGAGCAGAATTAGGACAATACCAGCTAATTATCAAAATCCAGAAAAGAGCCATAAAATTCTACAACCACCTAAAAGGAAGCGATTCCCAAACCTTCCATAACAAAGCCATCACTTACGAAATTAACCTGGAGAAGAGCACCCTAAGCAAGCTGATCCTGGGGCTCTGTTCACAAACACAAACACACCCCACAGAGACCCAGGACAGCAACATAATTAGACACAACAAAATCAACATAAAAAAATACTTGACACATTGGAAAGAATTAACAAAAAAACAGAGCAAACTAGAATGCTATTTGGCCCTAAACAGAGAGTACACAGCGGCAGAATACCTGACCACTGTGACTAACCCCAAATTTAAGGAAATCTTTGACTATGTACAGACTCAGTGAGCATAGCCTTGCTATTGAGAAAGGCCGTCAAAGGCAGACCTGGCTCTCAGGAGAAGACAGGCTATGTGCACACTGCCCACAAAATAAGGTGGAAACTGAGCTGCACTTCCTAACCTCCTGCCAAATGTATGACCATATTAGAGACACATATTTCCCTCAGATTACACAGACCCACAAAGAGTTAGAAAACAAACCCAATTTTGATAAACTTCCATATCTCCTGGGTGAAATACCACAGTGTGCCATCACAGCAGCAAGATTTGTGACCTGTTGCCACAAGGGCAACCAGTGAAGAACAAACACCATTGTAAATACAACCTATATTTATGTTTATTTATTTTCCCTTTTGTACTTTAACTAGTTGCACATCATTACAAAACTGTATATAGACATAATAGGACATTTTAAATGTATATATTCTTTTGAAACTTTTGTGAGTGTAATGTTTACTGTTCATTTTTGATTAATTATTTAACTTTTGCTTAGTTTCTATTTCACTTGCTTTGGCAATGTTAACATATGTTTCCCATGCCAATAAAGCTCCTTGAATTGAAATTGATAGAGAGAGAGATAGTATGAACAGAGTATGGTCATAAATAAATGCAGTAAATTTCTACTTGGTAACAGAAACAGAGAGTCATGAACATTAAAACACATAAACAAGAAAAGACGATTGGATGTGAAATAAAAACACGATACTTAAATTGAATTCCCCAACCAAATTACCCCTAATTTAATAAATAGCTCCTCTAATGGGACCCTGAGATGATTAAACCCAAGGAGTGTAGCAATACTAGTATTTCAGGAGGAATCAATCCTCCCCCCTATAAGCTCCTTGTCACGCCCTGACATGAGATATCTCTGTTTTCTTTATATTTTGGTTAGGTCAGGGTGTGACTAGGGTGGGTACGTTAGTTTTTGTATTGTCTAGGGGTTTTGTATGTCAAGGGTTGTTGTAGGTCTAGGTGATTTGTATGTCTATGGTGGCCTGATATGGTTCCCAATCAGAGGCAGCTGTTTATCGTTGTCTTTGATTGGGGATCATATTTAGGTAGCCATTTTCCCTTTGGTGTTCGTGGGTTCTTGTTCTATGTTTAGTTGCCTGTCTGCACTACTCGTATTAGTTTCACGGTTCGTTTTGTTATTTTGTTCGTTTGTTCAGTGTTCGTTCTTATATTAAAGAAGAATGTACGCTTACCACGCTGCGCCTTGGTCTCCTCCTTACAACGGCCGTGACACTCCTCTAGAGCCTTGAACCCTTACTTGGGTACTTCCTATAGAGTCTGTCAACTCAGTCACAACTTCAAAGGCATTTCCTTTTTTATGTTTATAGTCCAACAAGTGTTTAAAGGCCTTGATTGTTTAATTCTAACATTATATTAATCAAATATGTAATACAAATCTACAAACTAGTTTTGCAAAATAATTTTTAGTGCTATATAATGCTCCAGGGTTCATTTCATTAGCATTTTGACATGTTTTTCTAGATTTAGAACATAAAACAACATTTATAAAGCAAATATTATCCCTTAGGTCTACAACAGCAAATACTTCAATTGATAAAGCATATGTTGCAAAACAGTGATTAAAAATATTAGTTCAGAATTTAAAAAATAAATATATTGATCTTTAGGGCCGTCTGTGACGGAGTTGACAAGCGATTGACGGAGTTGACAAGCCATTGACGGAGTTGACAACAAATTCTCAAAACAGACATATTTTTGCCTCTAAAAATAAAAACTCAATACAAAACATTTGTAAAATATAGAAAATGATTACTCTGAAAATCCCCATTAAAAACATAACTATTCTATCAGACCTTTCAGCACTATGACGGCGTTGAAGTCAATGTTCCCTCTGATTTTTTCGGGCACTGAGAAAATGTCAGGTCTGCTGAGTGCAAATTTGATCGTTGTGAAAATTCTGTGCAACTTCCAGCGTGCTTTTACTGTGAACACTGAGGCTGTAGCCGCTTTAAGTTACAGTTTTAACAGTGGCCATGTAGACTACGGTGACTATTTGATCATAAAGTACCAGAGTGGCCTACCATCAAAAACAATGGAGAAAATGCATCCCATAACATTTTAATATGGAAATAGCTGTTCTATCATTGCGCCTACAGTAGCACCCAATGTGTGGTGTTTAATGTAGGCCTACATTCCATGAGAAAAAAAACATGCAGGGCTTGGCATTAACCTGTTTATCCACTTGTCCTTCAGACAAGGAGGTGACTGAAAAATGTACATGTTTTGTGCTCTTGTAGGAAGCAATCACTCCCCTATTGCTGACTACAAATTAACTATAACTAGGCTAATAACTCACTAACTAGCAAAGGATGAATAAAATGTGCACAGGTGGCTACATGCAGCTCTCGCTTTGAGCTCAAAACAAGCGCATCTACTCATGACCGCTCATGCTGCAAACACAGTCCAGTTCAATGTAAATGACACAGATCCATATATGGCAATGGTCTATTTGCATATAGGCCTACTGCAGCTCTGATTGTTTATGCCGCACGGGTCTGTGTAGAGTACGGGCTGAGTAGTGTGTGTCAATGCAATAGAATCCTACTCCGATGCGTTCTGCATACAACAACAACAAAGAATCTTGTGCATAGCTCATTTTGTTTCAGTATGCTGTATTGAAAGTGGATAATATTGCGTTGATTCGACGACAATTGCCACAGTAAAGGGAAACTTTGAAAGCGTTAAGAGGGAAAACTCTAGAACAGTGATCACCAATCTGAGTCAAGATCACTTTCTGAGGGCCTCCCGAGTGACTTATAAACATAAGCCTATAACATGAACCAATTAAAAACAGTTCTGTAGCAATGAGGTTTGTGCAGTAAGCTATAGGCCCAATACAGTATCACCGCATATTAGCTTTGCTTTGCAATGTTGTTCGGGACATATTTTTTTATTATATTTCAATATTTTAGGTAGACTAGATGATCACACTGGTAATAGCTTCGTTGTTGTATTACATGTGAGGCCCAGCTGAGTGAGCATACACTTAAATAATTAGCTTTTTATTTTTATTTTACTGGGCTGATGGTGCCTGCATCTGATGGTCAGTCTCAGCGGAGGGAAAGAGTAGGGTAGCAGACTGAGGGTCCGTTTCCCAACATTCCTCCGCTCTCCCTTTCCTCCACTGACACTGACCAACAAGGGACACCGTCTTCCAGATGATGGCTAAACTTGAGTCGCACCGCATTATTTCTGCCGCATGCACAGATTCATGTTGTTACTCCTAAGAACAGAAAAAGTCAAATATTCCTCAATATTAAAAAAGACCCAAATCACCAATAATAACAACACCGCAAGCCTATCGATGCACTTTCCTACTCATTCATTACTGCTGCACTATTCATTCATTACTGCTGCACTATTCATTCATTACTGCTGCACTATTCATTCATTACTGCTGCACTATTCATTCATTACTGCTGCACTATTCATTCATTACTGCTGCACTATTCATTCATTACTGCTGCACTATTCATTCATTACTGCTGCACTATTCATTCATTACTGCTGCACTGCTGGTTGTAGAGCTGGGTGAAAATAGGAAGTAGGTGCATTTTATGGCTTATAAAAGTGTTGAATATAAAGTGTTGACAGTGCTGAGTAAGAAATTAAACATGAACTAACTCATAAAAAGAGCAGCTCTTTGCTGTATTTGTTGACAGTCTCTCTCTCGTCATGGTTTTAAACATTTTTGAAATCTCACAGTATCCATTTTGCTGTAGCTTTCTTTTAAGCCTGCTACGTTACTGCAGACATGGTAATCCGAGACAACTGATTAGCCAGCGGTAGACATATAGTGCACCTGACTTGCTCTCGGGGCACGCCAGGAAGGCAGAGTTTGTACCTTCAGACAATTTAAATTGTTAAACATGGCAACAATTGGCCTCAATCGGGTGCACCTACTGCCAACAGCCCGAGACGAATACAAACAATAGGAACACAAGGCTTTATAGTTGGGTTTTTACAGAAATGTTTGGTGATCGACTAGCGGATCGCGATCGACCGATTGGTGGTCACTGCTCAAGAAAGTTGAGTGAAGTTCAATCTCATGGTTCTCTCTGTGGGCTGATATTTCTGCTCAGCAGTCCCAGGGGAGCTACGTGGCAGTCTCGGGGCTACTGCGCGGCAGACTCGGGGCTACTGCGCGGAAGTCTCGGGGCTACTGCGCGGAAGTCTCGGGGCTACTGCGCGGCAGTCTCGGGGCTACTGCGCGGCAGTCTCGGGGCTACTGCGCGGAAGTCTCGGGGCTACTGCGCGGAAGTCTCGGGGCTACTGCGCGGAAGTCTCGGGGCTACTGCGCGGCAGTCTCGGGGCTACTGCGCGGCAGTCTCGGGGCTACTGCGCGGAAGTCTCGGGGCTACTGCGCGGCAGACTCGGGGCTACTGCGCGGCAGACTCGGGGCTACTGCGCGGAAGTCTCGGGGCTACTGCGCGGCAGACTCGGGGCTACTGCGCGGAAGTCTCGGGGCTACTGCGCGGCAGACTCGGGGCTACTGCGCGGCAGACTCGGGGCTACTGCGCGGAAGTCTCGGGGCTACTGCGCGGCAGACTCGGGGCTACTGCGCGGCAGACTCGGGGCTACTGCGCGGCAGACTCGGGGCTACTGCGCGGATGTCTCGGGGCTACTGCGCGGCAGACTCGGGGCTACTGCGCGGCAGACTCGGGGCTACTGTGCGGCAGTCTCGGGGCTACTGTGCGCACACATGCGCAGTTTAGAGGGAACATTGGTTGACGTTAGCCAAAAATCTGACAGAGTTGATATTTTATGCATTTTTTTTGTCTTCATTCAAGTGGTATAAAAAGTAGCAATTTAGTTTTCCTCATTAAATGTAATATACAGTTGAAGTCGGAAGTTTATATACACCTTAGCCAAATACATTTAAACTCAGTTTTTTCCAATTCCTGACATTTAATCCTAGTAAAAATTCCCTTTCTTAGGTCAGTTAGGATCACCACTTTATTTTAAGAATGTGAAATGTCAGAATAATAGTAGAGAGAATGATTTATTTCAGCTTTTATTTCTTTCATCACATTCCCAGTGGGACAGAAGTTTACATACACTCAATTAGTATTTGGTAGCATTGCCTTGAAATTGTTTAATTAACTTGGGTCAAACGTTTCGGGTAGCCTTCCACAAGCTTCCCACAAACAGTTGGGTGAATTTTGGCCCATTCCTCCTGACAGAGCTGGTGTAACTGAGTCAGGTTTGTTGGCCTTGCTCGTACACACTTTTTCAGTTCTGCCCACACATTTTCTATGGGATTGAGGTCAGGGCTTTGTGATGGCCACTCCAATACCTTGACTTTGTTGTCCTTAAGCCATTTTGCCACAACTTTGGAAGTATGCTTGGGGTCATTGTCCATTTGGAAGACCCATTTGCGACCAAGCTTTAACTTCCTGACTGATGTCTTGAGATGTTGCTTCAATATATCTACATCCTTTTCCTACCTCATGATGCCATCTATTTTGTGAAGTGCACCAGTCCCTCCTGCAGCAAAGCACCCCACAACATGATGCTGCCACTCCCGTGCTTCACGGTTGGGATGGAGTTCTTTGGCTTGCAAGCCTCCCCCTTTTTCCTCCATAATGATGGTCATTATGGTCAAACAGTTCTATTTTTGTTTCATCAGACCAGAGGACATTTCTCCAAAAAGTACGATCTTTTTTATGCGGTTTTTGAGCAGTGGCTTCTTCCTTGCTGAACGTCCTTTCAGGTTATGTCGATAGAGGACTCGTTTTACTGTGGAAAAATATACTTCTGTACCTGTTTCCAGCATCTTCACAAGGCCCTTTGATGTTGTTCTGGGATTGATCTGCACTTTTCGCACCAAAGTACGTTCGTCTCTAGGAGACAGAACGCGTCTTCTTCCTGAGCGGTGTGATGGCTGCATGGTCCCATGGTGTTTATACTTGCGTACTATTGTTTGTACAGATGAACGTGGTACCTTCAGGCGTTTGGAAATTGCTCCCAAGGATGAACCGAACTTGTGGAGGTCTACAATTATTTTTCTGAGGTCTTGGCTGATTTCTTTTGATTTCCCCATGATGTCAAACAAAGAGGCACTGAGTTTGAAGGTAGGCCTTGAAATACATCCACAGGTACACCTCCAATTGACTCAAATTATGTCAATTAGCCTACCAGATCCTTCTAAAGCCATGACATAATATTATGGAATTTTCCAAGCTGTTTAAAGGCACAGTCAACTTAGTGTATGTAAACTTCTGACCCACTTGAATTGTGATACAGTGAATTATAAGTGAAATAATCTGTCTGTAAACAATTGTTGGAAAAATTACTTGTGTCATGCACAAAGTAGATGTCCTAACCGACTTGCCAAAACGTTTGTTAACAAGAAATTTGTGGAGTGGTTGAAAAACAAGTTTTAATGACTCCAACCTAAGTGTATGTAAACTTCCGAATCCAACTGTATTTGAAACAAAATGAATATATTATCTTCATCTAAGATGGAGTTGACCGTTTATCGTTGTGACCATGGTGATTTCAATTGTTTGTTGAAATCTATCAAAAGATAACTTTCCAGACCATGAGTGGTCTTGTTACACTACATGTAATGAGGACATGAAGAAGGGGTCCTTATGGTATAGCTGTCCCTGCTCATTCCTGATTCATTTAAGATTTTGACTAAATCTCTGAATCACAGATTTAAGCTAAATATTATTTTAAGTCAGAGAGGGCAAAAAACTACATTATATCCTTTTCAGTTAATATTTTATATTGCAGATAGATTATAATGATAGATTGTAATGTAATTTCTAATCACCCTTATTATTAATTATTTATTTATTATTATTATTTTCAACTTTACCACCACTCCTGATTGGAGTAAACTAACAGACTTCTACTGCTACTTACCGATATTTTCACTCACATCTAGAAAGGAGGAGGAGGAGGGAGGGAGGAGGAAGGAGAGGAGAGGGGGAGGAGGGAGGGAGGATGAGGGAGAGGGGGAGGAGGAGGGAGGGAGGATGAGGGAGAGGAGGGAGGAGGAGGGAGAGGAGAGGGGGAGGAGGGAGGGAGGAGGAGAGGGAGGAGAGGGGGAGGAGGAGGGAGAGGAGGGAGGGAGGGAGGGGGAGGGAGAGGAGAGGGGGAGGAGGAGGGGGAGGAGAGGGGGAAGAGGGAGGGAGGAAGAGAGAGAGGAGAGGGGGAGGAGGAAGAGGAGAGGGAGAGGAGAGGGGGATGAGGGAGGGAGGGAGGAGGAAGGGGAGGAGAAGGGGAGAGGAGGGAGACAAGTGTTTGTCCAGGTGTCAGACCGCTGCTTTACACACACACACACACACACACACACACACACACACACACACACACACACACACACACACACACACACACACACACACATTAGTATGTCTCTGAACTAGGCCAAGCCTTCTTGCGGTGTAGAGTGTGTGGGTTCATCAACAGCTGTTGGTTGGCTCTGGTGTGTTGCTCTGATGGTTTACAGAGAGAATGAAAGAGAGATGGAAATGAGATCAAAGAGAAAGCAGGGGAGAAGAGGAGGTAAGAGGAGAGACAGAGAGAAATCAGGAGGTGAGTGGAGATGAAAGAGAGAGAGAGAGATGGAGAAAATCCTCTGGATTATCATTTACAGCAGACTCGTACATTTCCTCAGTGAAAACAATGTCCTGAGCAAACGTCAAATTGGCTTTTTACCAAATTACCGTACGACGGACCACGTATTCACCAAGCACACCCTAATTAACAAACAAACAATCAAAAACAAAGGCAAAGTCTTCTCATGCTTTATTGGTTTCAAAAAAGCTTTTGACTCAATTTGGCATGAGGGTCTGCTATTCAAACTGATGGAAAGTGGTGTTGGGGGAAAAATATACGACATTATAAAATCCATGTACACAAACAACAAGAAAGCTAAGGTAACTGAGCTAAACGACTATCGCCCCCGTAGCACTCACTTCCGTCATCATGAAGTGCTTTGAGAGACTAGTCAAGGATCATATCACCTCCACCCTACCTGACACCCTAGACCCACTCCAATTTGCTTACCGCCCCAATAGGTCCACAGACGACGCAATCACACTGCACACTGCCCTAACCCATCTGGACAAGAGGAATACCTATGTAAGAATGCTGTTCATTGACTACAGCTTAGCATTTCACTCCAGAGTACCCTCCAAACTCGTCATTAAGCTCAAGACCCTGGGTCTCAACCCCGTCCTGTGCAACTGGGTCCTGGACTTTCTGACGGGCCGCCCCCAGGTGGTGAGGGTAGGAAACAACATCTCCACCCCGCTGATCCTCAACACTGGGTCCCCACAAGGGTGCGCTCTCAGCCCTCTCCTGTACTCCCTGTTCACCCACGACTGCGTGGCCATGCACGCCTCCAACTCAATCATCAAGTTTGCAGACGACACTACAGTGGTAGGCTTAATTACCAACATAGACGAGACGGCCTACAGGGAGGAGGTGAGGGACCTCGGAGTGTGGTGTCAGGAAAATAACCTCACACTTAACGTCAACAAAACATAGGAGATGATCGTGGACTTCAGGAAACAGCAGAGGGAGCAGCCCCCTATCCACATCAACGTGACAGTAGTGGAGAAGGTGGAAAGTTTTAAGTTCCTCGGTGTACACATCACGGACAAACTGAAATGGTCCACCCACACAGACAGCGTGGTGAAGAAGGCGCAACAGTGCCTCTTCAACCTCAGGAGGCTGAAGAAATTTGGCTTGTCACCAAAAACACTCACACACTTTTACAGATGCACAATCGAGAGCATCCTGTCGGGCTGTATCACCGCCTGGTACGGCAACTGCTCCGCCCACAACCGGAAGGTAGTGGGTAGTGAGGTCTGCACAACACATCACCGGGGGCAAACTACCTGCCCTCCAGGACACCTACACCACTCAATGTCACAGGAAGGCCATAAAAATCATCAAGGACAACAACCACCCGAGCCACTGCCTGTTCACCCCGCTATCATCCAGAAGGCGAGGTCAGTACAGGTGGATCAAAGCAGGGACCGAGAGACTGAAAAACAGCTTCTATCTCAAGGCCATCAGACTGTTAAACAGCCATCACTAACATTGAGTGGCTGCTGCCAACATACTGATTCAAATCTCTAGCCACTTTAATAATGGAGAAATTGATGTAATAAATGTATCACTAGCCACTTTAAACAATGCCACTTTATATAATGTTTACATACCCTACATTACTCATCTCATATGTATATACTGTACTCTATACCATCTACTGCATCTTGCCTATGCCGTTCGGCCATCGCTCATCCATATATTTACATGTACATATTCTTATTCATTCCTTTACACTTGTGTGTATAAGGTAGTTGTTATGAAATTGTTAGATTACTTGTTAGATATTACTGCACGGTCGGAACTAGAAGCACAAGCATTTCACTACACTCGCATTAACATCTGCTAACCATGTGTATGTAACCAATACAATTTGATTTGATTTGCTGTTAAAATTGGCAAAAAACACGCACGTTTCATTCCACAAAGCCGGGTGGTGAGACAGGGATGCATCTTAAGCCCCACCTTTTTCTTTTTTTTCAATTTAAAGTTTTATTAAGTTTTCAATCAACCAACCAAACACATTCCACATTCACAGATGTGACTTAAAAAAAAAAAATAATAATAATAATACAAAATTGTTTTATATATATATATATATATACATATATATATATATATATACACATACATACACATATACACACACACACAAATAATAATTATAACAACATTTAAATTATAGAACTTGCAGCAGCACTATCAAGGTTCTTATTAGCTATTTCCAGCCTTAGCTGAGATGACGAGCCAATAATTAGTTTTTAGATTTTACAGCACCTTACACAACACGCATCTGCTCATCTCCCTGATTCCCCCATTCACTCTGTCCAATTTGAAATATAGTTGAGTAGTGGAGACCAGAGTCTATCAAACTTGGGCTGTCTCTTGTGGAGGTCATAAGTGAGCTTTTCAAGAGGGAGAAAGTCAACAATCTGGTCAATCCACATTTTAAATGTAGGAGAAGTATTAGAGGCCCACAATAGAAGAATACATTTCTTAGCAAAGTATGTAATGGTCATGAGCAAATTTTCTCTGTCAGGATCAAGAACAAAGTCCTGCTGGGCATTAAGAAGATAGAGACACGGGGTCATATCAAACTGTACATCTAGTATTTTCTGTGCAGCAGTATGTATAGATTGCCAAAATCTGGCAATCTCTCTACAGCTCCAAAATACATGCATATAGGTTCCACTTTCAGAGGTACATCTTTTACAGTTAGGAGAAATGTCTGTTTTCATTTTATGGAGTCTCAGGGGAGTGTAATAAAATTTGTACAAAAATTTGTAATTAGATTCTTTCATTTTTACATTAGTAGAGGAGCAGTACACCCTGTCGCAAACCTCCGCCCATAACTCATCACTGATAGTCAGACCAAGGTCCTTTTCCCATATTATTTTCAAAGGAGTAAAGGAGGATCCTCCTTTCTCAGAAAGGAGTCTATAGATATAGGATATTTTGCCTTTAATGGATTGTGCTGTGACAAGAAGGGTTTCAACTTCATTCAACTGAGTTCTAAACCTCCTCTTGGAAGTAAATGAGGAGATGACATGTCTAATTTGAAGATATTTAAAAAAATGGGATCTTGGCACATTGAATTCATTGCAGAGCTCTTGAAAGGATTTCAGTGTAGTGGTCTTCTGATGAAATAGGTCTGAAAAGGTCCTGATTCCTAGAGTATGCCAAAGATTAAAGTTGGCATCCCTCAGGGCTTTTGGCAAGTCTGGGTTGCCTACTATAGGCGAGTGAGAACATATTTGGGAGGAGATGCCCAGGTATTTCTTACAGTCCCTCCACGCTCGTAGGGTGCTGTAAATCACAAATGTTTTGGCTATGTTGCCCACTTCACTAAAGTTATTAATGAATATAGTTGAGCTTAGTGGCAATGAACCACAGGATTGGGCTTCTATCTGGATCCACGTTGACTCTTGTCTGTTTGTGATCCATGTTAGCATGTTGCGGATTTGGGCAGACCAGTAGTACAATTGAAGGGAGGGAAGGGCAAGACCACCCTTAGATTCAGGTTTCGATAGAGTGGAGAGCTTGATCCTAGGTTTTTTATTGCCCCATATAAATTTGGTGATGCTTTGGTTAATTGTTTTGAAAAAGGAAGCTGGGAGATAGCATGGGAGCATCTGAAATAAATAGTTCAGTCTAGGGAGGATGTTCATACAGATTACATTAATTCTTCCTACTAAGCTAATTGGGAGGGAGATCCAGGTTTGGAGGTTGTTCTTGATTCGATCCAGGAGTGGAAGATAATTCTCCTTGAAAAGCCTATTCAGATCTGGTGTTATGAATATCCCAAGGTATTGAAACCCCTGTGTCTTCCATTGGAATGGGCATAGTGTCTTCATAGAACTGGTGAGTGTAATATTGAGAGGGCAGACAGTGGATTTGTTAAAATTAATCTTATAACCTGAAAACGTGCCATACTGAGCAATTGTGTCTAAAATGGGAGGAAGGGATTTCTCAGGGTTGGATATGTAGAGCAAGACATCATCCGCGTAAAGCGAAATCTTGTGCTGCAGGCCGCCTGCAGGAACACCCATAATACTTGGATTGCTCCTTATCAACTCTGCCAGAGGCTCCGCCCCCAACAAGTAGAGCAGGGGGGACAGCGAGCACCCTTGTCTTGTGCCCCGTCCCAAAGGGAATCTGTCAGAGTTCAGTCCGTTAGTAGTCACCATGGCATTTGGATGAGAGTACTGTATAGTGATTTGATCCATTTAATAAAGTTTGGGCCCATGTTGAACTTTTCTAAGACTGAGAACAGAAAGCTCCATTCCATCCTGTCGAACGCCTTCTCAGCATCCAGTGAAGCCAGCAGGACAGGGGTCTTCTGTGCGTTTACTTGATCAATAATATCAAAAAGACGGCGAATGTTATCAGAAGAGTATCTGTCTCTAATAAATCCCGTTTGGTCCGCTTTTATTATTTTGGGAAGAAGAGTGTTTAGTCTTTTGGCGAGCAATTTGGTAATTATTTTGTAGTCGAAATCCAACAAGCTTATGGGCCGGAAGGAGGAGCAGGATAGGGGGTCCTTGTCTTTTTTGAGCAACACTGTAATGCGAGCTGTGTGCACTGAGTCTGGGAGAACTCCGTTTTTGCAAAAATCCTCCAGCATTGGCATGAAAATAGGGCTAAGCTGGGGCCAAAAAGCTTTGTAGAACTCTCTGGGGAATCCATCTGGGCCTGGGGACTTGTTAGGTGGCATGGAGGTAATTGCCTCCAGGATCTCCTCAGGAGTGAAGGGGGAGTTGAGATCTTCTTGGTCGGTCTCTGATAGTTTAGGTAGCGAGATTCCCTCTAGGAAGGAGTGGAGTTCTGCCTCTGTGTGTTTTCTCTCAGAGGTATATAGTTTGCAGTAAAAATCATGAAAAGTTAAATTGATCTTTTTTGGGTCATATGTGACCTCATCCTCTGCTGTTCGGATAGCCATAATTGTACGCTCTGACTGCTCTTTTTTTAATTGATAAGCAAGCAATCTACTAGGCCTATTGCTATACTCATGGTATTTCTGTTTAGTAAAGAAAACTTTTTTTTTAATCTCCCGAGTATAGTCCAAATTCAGTTTGGCTTTGGCTGCTTTAAGTTGACTCCAGGAGGTGCTGTCTGGGGATTGTTTATGTACTTTTTCACAGCGTTCCAGCTCCCTCTCCAGATCTAGCCTGTGTGCTTCCATTGCTTTTTTCTTAGAGGAAGCATATGCAATTAGATGACCTCTTAGTGTGGCTTTAGCAGCGTCCCACATTGTGGCCGGAGAAACAGGAGAATCTTTGTTGTCTTGTGTGTAGTTGTCTATCCATGTAGTTACCAATGTATGGAATGCTTCGTTTGATAGCATGGAGGTGTTGAATTTCCAGCTCTTTGATCTCGGGATGTTTTTGCAGAGGTCAAAGCGGAGGTGGACAAAGGCGTGATCCGAAAGCGCTATGGGTCCGATTGTACACGTGGCTGAATTTATGAAACTCTTTGGGATAAAAATGTAATCTATACGGGAGTAGGTGTTATGGACATTAGAGTAGTATGTATAGTCCATAGCTGAGCTATTAGTCTCTCTCCAGATATCTATCAGTCCCATCTCTTTAGTAAGAGAGTTCAACATCTTTGCAGATCTAGGATTTGTGGTGGGGACTTGAGATGATTTGTCTAGGGTTGGGTTCAGGGTACAATTAAAATCTCCGGCCAACACTCCAAAGGAAACACAATGCTCATTGAACAGGGTTATCATTTTCGACATAAAAGCAGGAGTATCTGTGTTAGGGGCGTATATGTTTAAGATAGTAATTGGTTGCCCATACAGTGACCCAGTTATCAAAATAAATCTCCCCTCCGGATCAGATATGTTTTTGTCAATTATGAATGGAACATTCTTATGGATAAGTATTGCTGTACCTCTACTGTTGGATTTGAAAGATGAGAAATACACCTGTCCCACCCAAGCTCTGCGGAGTTTGGCATGTTCAGCATCACAGAGGTGTGTCTCTTGCAATAGCGCGATGTCTGCTTTTTCCTTTTTTAGAGCACATAGTATCTTTTTCCGTTTTATTGCATGGCCTAGACCGTGGCAGTTCCATGTCAATAGATTTAAGGTACTAGTCATCGTCATCGAACAGTAATCGAACTTTAGTGCAAGTCATCTCTGGGTAAAGGTGGATAGTAGTTACAGCTGCGTTCACATAAAAGGAAAATAAATGGTTTACATAAAATAACAATCTCTGAACACCCCAGCCGAGTTCCCAAACAACTCGACATATCCCGTTGGATCTATTACCTCCCCGCTCAGTCACAATTCTGTGTTCCAACAAAAAAAAGACCGGGAACAGTTAGCAACGCACAACGTCTCCCCCTCCCCACCAAAGAAATGCCTCATCCTCTCCGCCCCGCATTGAGTAAATGACAACGTAGCCCCCGTCCAGACCACATTAAAAAAGGGAGAAAATAAAATCAATAGCCCAGCCTACATATAGTAGGCCTAGGTTATAATATGGGGCCTATCCCTCTCAGCTAAAGGAACATAAATATAGATTGGACGGCTATAATGACATTTAGCAGGGCGGGTGGGTCTTTGGATATCGGCTATATGTTGTCTTACCTCCTTTAGTAATAACAGTAATCGCATTTAGTCAATGGTCCATTTCTCATTGACCGGGGTTGTCTTTCAAAAAACGTTTTGCCTCTTCGGGAGTTTTGAAGTGTCGCAGGGCTCCTTGGTGAAGAATCCTGAGCTCGTTTGGGTATTTGAATCCCCTAAAGATGCCTCGGTCAATGGAGCATTTCTTCACCTCGTCAAACTCTCGGCGCTTTCGGCGTATTCCAGCTGACAGGTCCTGGAGTAAGGTGAGTTTGGCGTTTCCCACTGTAATGGTGTTGGTTTTCGCCGCCTGTAGGACTCGTTCCTTGTCGGTGAATCTCAGGAAACGTATGGTGATTGGGCGCGGTGGTTGTCTGGCTGCTGGTGGGGGCCTCAGTGCTCGGTGAGCTCTCTCGAGTTCTATGGGCCTGTCGGTGGACAGGTGGAGCCACTCGGGAAGTTTGTCTTGCAGGTAGCGGATCAGTGGCATGTTTCCCTCTTCTTTTTCGCCCAGATTTAATAGAACACAATTATTCCTTCGCCCCCTGTTTTCCAGGTCCTCTATTTTCTCTTCCAGCTGCTCTATTTTTTTTTTAGCATATGCTATTGTTTCCATGGCGTCTGTCAATAAGTTTTCCGTGGATAGGATTCGCCCCTCTGCCTCGTCCAGGCGCCCCGCGTTTATGGTTATCTTGTTGTTTATGTCAGGCAAAGCATTTTCCAGGATTGTCACCTTGCCCCCTATCGCACTGAGCTGAGCGTTAATGGCATCTAGTTTAGTGTTGAGTTCTGTACGTTGGGATCTCAGCTCAGAAAAGATGTCTTCGACAGAGTGCGAGGTTGGCATTCGTTGGGCCTCGGGGGGGAGCGGGTCCTCTTTCTCCTGGCTAATGGCGCTAGCTTTTTCTGAAGCTAGCTGCTTCTTGGAGGCTTTTTCCGTCGCTAGTACTCGAGTCCGGGTAAAAATGTCACCTGTAGTGTTGCCTTTTGAAGCCGCCATGACTTTTTGACTAAAGCTAAATGAGTTTAAACTTGAAGTGGAGGTAAGATTAGGAATTGGAAACTACTTGTGCGGAGCTCCTAGTTCATGCGGCCATCTCGTTCAGGGGTCACATGATCCCCCTCAGCCCCACCTTTTTCAACATATATATTCAACAAGGAATTGGCAAAGGCACTAGAACAACCTGCAGCACCCGGCCTCACAATACTAGAATCTGAAGTCAAATGTCTACTGTTTGCTGATGACCTGGTGCTTCTGTCCCCAACCAAGGAGGGCTTACAGCAGCATCTAGATCTTCTGCACAGATTCTGTCAGACCTGGGCCCTGACAGTAAATCTCAGTAAGACAAAAATAATGGTGTTCCAAAAAAGGTCCAGTTGCCAGGTCCACGAATACAAATTCCATCTAGACATTGTTGACCTAGAGCACACAAAAAACGATACATACCTCGACCTAAACATCAGCGCCAGAGGTGACTTCCACAAAGCTGTGAATGATCTGAGAGACAAGGCAAGAAGGGCCTTCTACGCCATCAAAAGGAACATAAAATTTGACATACCAATTAGGATCTGGCTAAAAATCCTTGAATCAGTTATAGAACCCATTGCCCTTGATGGTTGTGAGGTCTGAGGTCTGCTCACCAATCAAGAATTCACAAAATGGGACAAACACCAAATTGAGACTCTGCATGCAGAATTCTGCAAACAATATCCTCCGTGTACAACGTAAAACACCAAATAATGCATGCAGAGCAGAATTAGGCCGATACCCACTAATTATCAAAAACAAGAAAAGAGCCGTTAAATTCTACAACCACCTAAAAGGATGCGATTCAGAGAGCAAAGTACAGAGAGATACTTGATGAAAACCTGCTCCATAGCGCTCAGGACCTCAGACTTTAAACAATGCCTATTCCCCCTCAGGAGCCTGAAAATTCTTGACATGGGTTCTCAGATCCTCAAAAATGTCTACAGTTGCACCATCACCTGGTATGGCAACTGCTCGGCCTTTTGACCGTTTCTTTGCAACAATTCGACCATGAAGGCCTGTCTCCTCTGAACAGTTAATGTTGAGATGTGTCTGTTACTTGATCTTTGTGAGGTGCAATCTGAGGTGCAGTCATTTGCCGATATCTGAGGCTGGTAACTCTAATGAACTTATCCTCCGCAGCAGAGGTAACTCTGTGTCTCCATTTCCTGTGGTGGTCCTCATGAGAGACAGTTTCATCATAGCGCTTAATGTTTTTTGTGACTGCACTTGAAGAAACTTTCAAAGTTCTTGACTGACCTTCATGTGTTAAAGTAATGATGGACTGTTGTTTCTCTTTGCTTATTTGAGCTGTTCTTGCCATAATATGTACTTGGTCTTTTACCAAATAGGGCCATCTTCTGTATACCACCCCTACCTTGTCACAGCACAACTGATTGGCTCAAATGCATTAAGAAGGAAAGCAATTCAAGGCACACCTGTTAATTGAAATGCATTCCAGGTGACTACTTCATGAAGCTGGTTGAGAGAATGCCAAGAGTGTGCAAAGCTGTCATCAAGGCAAAGGATGGCAACTTTGAAGAATCTCAAATATAAAATATATTTTGATTTGATCCATCCACATGTTCTGGTTGCATGCCAACTACATTTCTGTCAGACTGAATAACGGAAAGTGAGAGATACTCAGGTACTCAACTACTGTCAAATTTGATCACCCCCCCCAAATTCCATTGACTATAAAAAAGTACTATTTGTGGTAAGTGGATTTTAGGTTTCCACCCTAAGCTGCCACAATAGCTGTCGACAGTCAGTACAAACTAGCTTGATTTGTAAACTCATAAACTCCACTATTGAGTCTCTAATGTCAGACTCTTACCGTCCAACATGGAGGGAGAGGCACTCAGGGTACTAATGACATAAACATTAGGGAGGAGAGGGATGAAGGGAAGAGGAGGGAGGGAGGGAGGGAGGGAGGGAGGGAGGGAGGGAGGGAGGGAGGGAGGGAGGGAGGGAGGGAGGGAGGAGAGGGATGGGGGAGAGAGAGGGATGGATGGAGGTAGGGAGAAGAGGGATGGAGGGAAGGAGGAGAGGGATGAAGGGAAGTAGGAGAGGGATGGAGGGAGGAGAGGGATAGAGAGAGAGAGAGAGAGAGAGAGAGAGAGAGAGAGAGAGAGAGAGAGAGAGAGAGAGAGAGAGAGAGAGAGAGAATGAGACTCAGGAGTCTTTTCCAATGGCCAAACCGTTAGGGAGGGAGGGATGGAGGGAGGAATATGGTAGAGCAATTGAGGGAGGAGACTCAGGAGTTGGCCTAAATACTGTTTGGTAAAATAAAGATAGAGGGAGATGAGGAAAGGATGAATGGAGGGATGAGAAGGGTGGCGAAAGGGAGGGAAAGAGACTCAGGAATGGGCAACACCGTTAGGGAAAACAGGGATGGAGGGATGGATTGATGGAGAGAGAGAGACAGAGAGAGAGAGAGAGAAAGGGAGGAGAAAAAATTAAATGTCAACAGGTCAGTCATGGTCAGCCTGGGGGGGAAAGGAGACAAAGCTCATTAAAAATGGACTGACTATTCTACACGGAAGGACGAGGAAATAAACACACACAACCACACACACACACACACACACACACACACACACACACACACACACACACACACACACACACACACACACACACACACATTGTATACACATTGTATATTCACATTCCTTCACACTCGTCACAAGCTGCTGCTACTCTCTGTTAATTATCTATGCATGGTCACTTTACCCCTACCTACATGTACATATTACCTCAATTACTTCGACTTTGATCCTCAGTTCTCTTATCACAGCCATTAAACTCTGCAACTGTTTTAAAGTCACCATTGGCCTCATGGTGAAATCCCTGAGCGGTTTCCTTTCTCCCCGGCAACTGAGTTAGGAAGGACGCCTGCATTTTGTAGTGACTGGGTGTATTGATACACCATCCAAAGTGTAATTAATAACTTCACCATGCTCAAAGGGATATTCAATGTCTGCTTTTTTTTTACCCATCTACAAACATGTGCCCTTCTTTGCTAGGCGTTGAAAAACCTCCCTGGTCTTTGTGGTTGAATCCGTGTTTGAAATTCACTGCTTGACTGAGGGAACCTTACAGATAATGGTATGTGTGGGGTACAAAGACGAGGTCGTCATTCAACAATTATGTTAAACACTATTATTGCACCTAGAGATAGTCCAACTTATTATGTGACTTGTTAAGCACATTTCTACTCCTGAACTTATTTAGGCTTGTCATAATTAAGGAGTTGAATAGTTATTGACTCAAGACATTTAAGCGTTTCATTTTTAATTCATCAGTAAAAATGTCAGAAAAAAACATAATTCCACTTTGACATTATGGGGTATTGTGGGTAAGCCAGTACCACAAAAGCTAAATGTAATCCATTTTAAATTCAGGCAGTAACACAACAACACGGGGAAAAAGTAAAGGGGTATGAATACTTTCTGAAGGCTCTGTAAATATAGAGAGCGTTAATAAACGAAGCAAGCCTGAGAAGTTTATCCTACTCAGATAAGTGGAAGTCTAACTGTAGTGTTGTGAGCCTGTCTGCTCATTACACCACAGAGCTCCAGTTCTTCTTCTAATGAGGATCTGGACAAATATGTATTTGATCTCTCAGAAGGAGGAGGTGGGGCATCATCTCATAATGAGGAGAGAGAGAGAATGTATGAGAAAAGAGGCAATTATACTGGAAGGAGGGATGGATGGAGAGATAGATGAAGAAGGGATAGAGGAAGGAGTGGTAGAGGAAGGAGGGGTAGGCTAGATGATTAGAGGAAGGAGGGACAGAGAGAGTTAAGGAGAGAGAGAGAGAGAGTTAGAGGAAGGAGGGATGGAGAGAGTTAAGGAGAGAGTGAGAGAGTTAGAGAAAGGGATAGAGAAAGGGGGGAGAGAGAGTTAGAGAAAGAGGGATAGAGAAAGGGGGGAGAGAGAGTTAGAGAGAGTGTAATGATGCTGGATGAATGACGAAAGGACAGAGAGGGATAAAGAGAGTTATAGATGGATACATTAAGAAAGGATAGAGAATTAGAGAAAGAGGGATAGAGGAAGGATGGATAGATAGTTAGAGAAAGAGATGGATAAATGAAGAAAGGATAGAGATGGATATAGAGTGTGATAATGTATTTTCCCTCTGATTGGAAAGAGGGAAAGAGTTAGAGAGAGTGATGGAGGGAGGGATAGTTCATTAAGTAGAGGGATAGAGAAAGGAGGGATATAGTTAGACAGAGAGTTTGATCATGTCCGTTCCTTCCAATTACAGTTGAAGTCGTAAGTTTACATACACTTAGGTTGGAGTCATTAAAACTTGTTTTTCAACCACTCCACAAATTTCTTGTTAATTAACAAACTATAATTTTGTCAAGTCGGTTAGGACATCTACTTTGTGCATGACACAAGTCATTTTCCAACAATTGTTTACAGAGAGATTATTTAACTTATAATTCACTGTATCACAATTCAAGTGGGCCTACCTTCAAACTCAGGGCCTCTTTCCTTGACATCATTGGAAAATCAAAAGAAATCAGCCAAGACCTCCACAAGTCTCTCTACAAGAGAAATTGTAGACCTCCACAAGTCTGGGTCATCCTTGGGAGCAATTTCCAAACGCCTGAAGGTACCACGTTCATCTGTATAAACAATAGTATGCAAGTATAAACAACATGGGACCACGCAGCCGTCATACCACTCAGGAAGGAGACGCGTTCTGTTGCCTAGAGATGAACGTACTTTGGTGCGAAAAGTGCAAATCAATCCCAGAACAACAGCAAAGGACCTTGTGAAGATGCTGGAGGAAACAGGTACAAAAGTATCTATATCCACAGTAAAACGAGTCCTGTATCGACATAACCTGAAAGAATGAATGCTCAGCAAGGAAGAAAACACTGCTCCAAAACCGCCATAAAAAAAACAGACTACGGTTTCCAACTGCACATGGGGACAAAGATCGCACTTTTTGGAGAAATGTCCTCTGGTCTGATGAAACAAAAATAGAACTGTTTGGCCATAATGACCATCGTTATGTTTGGAGGAGAAAGGGGGAGGCTTGCAAGCTGAAGACCACCATCCCAACCGTGAAGCACGGGGGTGGCAGCATCATGTTGTGGGGGTGCTTTGCTGCAGGAGGGACTGGTGCATTTCACAAAATAGATAGCATCATGAGGTAGGAAAAGGATGTAGATATATTGAAGCAACATCTCAAGACATCAGTCAGGAAGTTAAAGCTTGGTCGCAAATGGGTCTTCCAAATGGACAATGACCCCAAGCATATTTCAAAAGTTGTGGCAAAATGGCTTAAGGACAACAAAGTCCAGGTATTGGAGTGGCCATCACAAAGCCCTGACCTCAATCCCATAGAAAATGTGTGGGCAGAACTGAAAAAGCGTGTGCGAGCAAGGAGGCCTACAAACCTGACTCACTTACACCAGCTCTGTCAGGAGGAATGGGCCAAAATTCACCCAACTGTTTGTGCGAAGCTTGTGGAAGGCTACCCGAAACGTTTGACCCAAGTTAATTAAACAATTTAAAGGCAATGCTACCAAATACTAATTGAGTGTATGTAAACTTCTGACCCACTGGGAATGTGATGAAAGAAATAAAAGCTGAAATAAATCATTCTCTCTACTATTATTCTGACATTTCTCATACTTAAAATAAAATGGTGATCCTAACTAACCTAAAACAGGGATTTGATACTAGGATTAAATGTCAGGAATTGTGAAAAACTGAGTTTAAATGTATTTGGCTAAGGTGTATGTAAACATCCGACTTCAACTGTATATCAAACCCCACTAAAATGTCACTGAGACTAACTGGGATGAAGGGAGACAGGGGAGGAAAGAAGACAAAACCCTGACAATGCAGGATGAATTCACACATAGTAAATTGGTCAATTATTTCCTGTTTTGATGTAACAACATTACAAATGTGTGTGCAAACACACACACACACACACACACACACACACTGTAGCGTATACATAATGACTCATATCCTGAGATGAGCAACATAAATGTGATTATAGATAGGAAGCAAGACGTGTTATGGTTATCCCATAAACGATCGTGTCACACTGAAACTTGATACTAATTGCCAATTTTCCACTGCACAGCAAGATGATACACGCACACACAGCATGGAGACGAAATGCTGATACAATATTACAGAATTACATCTGTAAGAGGGAGAGGGGTCATATAATACCATAGTTATGGCAGCTGAAGCACTCCAATCCAAAATAATGTGATTTAGCATTTAGACTAGAATTCACTTGAAGTTACATTGTTGTGAATGGTTTTCTAATGTTTCATTGAGTACTTGTGTATAGTATTACAAGCACGTTAAAGATTTGTTTTTAATAGTTGAGTTGAATGGTTTTCTAACAAGGTATAATGGACATATTCATTCCACACTCAGAGCCTAATATAATCCTAACTTGAGATCAGCCCACATAACTTCTGAAAAGGAGGAAGGAACACAACAGATTCAACCACAAAGAGAGAGAGAGAGGGGGGGGGAGAGAGGGAGGGGGAGGAGAGAGAGAGAGAGAGAGAGAGGGGGGGGGGAGAGAGGGAGGGGGAGGAGAGAGAGAGAGAGGGGGGGGGGGGGGGGGAGGGGGAGGAGAGAGAGAGAGAGGGGGGGGGGGGAGGGAGGGGGAGGAGAGAGAGAGAGAGAGGGGGGGGGGAGAGGGAGGGGGAGGAGAGAGAGAGAGAGAGGGAGAGAGAGAGGGGGGGAGAGAGAAAGGGGGGAGAGAGAGAGGGGGAGAGAGAGATAGAGAGGGGGGTAGAGAGAGAGAGATCCAACCTAGAACTGAGTGAGTAATGTTTAGTCTGAAGCTATATTTTATTTCCAAAAGCCAAGAAGAAAAATACATTACAATGATATATTTGACTTTATAAGGACTGAATGCTAAATTAAGGCTACCAAGCTTGATACAACTTCAATTAGCACTTACGTGTCAAGTAAGAGCTGCCAAAGCCCTTGAGCCCAACAATGGCAGGAGAGCCCCAACCAAACGGAGAGGCCTTAGACGCACCCTCCCGTTGTTCAGAGGTCATTAAAATACAGTACCCTCTGTATGTAAAGAATAATAAGACATGAAAAGAGTACAGAATGAAGCTCTTTATGGAAAATCAAGAGACACTTTTTGCTGACTATTGTAAAAATGGGAACATAAGCAGCACTTATCTTCCATACAGACCATCCCCTGGCATGGCACAGTGCTATATAAACACACTACCCCTCTGTTAAGAGGGGGGATGTTACCGATGGGTGGAAACTCAGGATACTAGACAACGAGGACTCTGAGTCAGCTAATATAAATCTCTATAAGTCTGGAACAGTATTGGTACAGGGCAACCCCAAACAGTTTCAGCTGGACTTTCACCTAATCAAAGAAATAGCTCAGCAGGAGAAGCTCTCCCTTGAGAAAGATACCCCCACCACGAGCGGGTCAGACCAGACCTCTTCATTACATAAACCCAGAGACGATCAACCCCAAGCGGAAAGTCAACCTCCCAGCACAGAGTACAACCCCCTCATTAAAATGAGGGATAAATTCACCCAGCTGGAGGTAAGGCAGGTGGAGCTGGAACAGCTGCTGAACACACTCCAGTCAGCACAGACCCAGACAACAGTCCAGCACAACAACACCCCCTTAACCAGACCCGGGGAGCTGGAGGTGGAGAGAGACATATCTGCACTCTGGACTGCAGTGAGACAACATTTACAGGAGAAGAACACAGCACTAGGGGGACAGCGTGTGACAGAGAACAACCCACTAGAGAGGTGGCCACCCCCACAGAGAAGCCAGCAGAACAGCCTACCTCAGACCCTGACCATAGCGTCGACAACACAGCGGGACAGACAAATGAAGAATGCCAAGCCCAGGGGATCCCTTCCGCTCTGAGCACCCCGCCTGTCAGCCACCCTGATAGCCCTTCTGACAACCCCCCACACCCACTGAGGACATACACAAGACACAGATTGTTCTCCTTATGGACTCAAACAGAAAACATATACAAGAAAATACACTTTTTCCCAAACACAGAGTGTCTAAACTGTGGTGTCCAAACACCCAGCACGCCCTAGACCTTCTGCCTGAGGACCAACTAGGGTCACCCAGCCACATAATAATACACACAGACACAAACGACCTGACAGCACAGCAGGAAAGGGTCGCCACAGCACTCAAGGGAATGATTGAAAAAGCTTCTTCTACTTTCCCCAACGCACAAGTGGTTATCTCACCCTGCTACCATGAAAATACTTCCACCCTACCATACAGGGGGTAAACGCAAGTATTTCCCGTGACTGTGCCTCAAAACCAAATGTTTTCCTGGCCCACCACTCCACCCTGGACTTGAACAGCCTCTATGACCAGGTCCACCTATACAAGGCAGCAGTGCCCACCTTCGCCCGGACCCTAAAGGACATCGCTCTCAAACGCAGCCCCAACACTTCACACAGGAGCAACAGATCAATAGACACCCCACCCAGACCAGCGAGACACTCTCCCAGATCTGCGGGACCCCCCCTTGGAACTACACATAGAGGACCCACGCCGAGAGGACATACATCCAGACCACAACACCACCAGCCACATATACCCCCCCCACCCCAAACAATCAACACCCCCACAAGTCAACCATGCCCACACCCCATTTAGGCCCCCTCAGATCAGACCTATGCCCCTCCTGCCCACCCCATGCCCCCCACTCCCGCAAAGAGGGCCTCAACATGGAAGTCATAAATACGCCCAGGTCGTGAGCGGGCAAACAGGCCCAACCCACACTCTTACACGAGCCCAAGCCAATGGCATGTACCAGATGCTCAACAGGCTCTGCTCACACATAATGGCCTGAGGCCAAACCACACGACCAATAACATTGGACACTTTATGGAACACAAAGCCTTCACTATTTTATCCTGGAATATCCAAAGCCTGAGGTCATCTGCCTTTGGCCTAAAGAGCAGGTACCTGGACATCATCAAATAAATAAAAAATACAGACATTGTCATCCTACAAGAAACATGGTATAGAGGAGACGGACCCACTGATTGCCCTCTAGGTTACAGAGAGCTGGTAGTCCCATCGACCAAACTACCAGGTTTGAAAAAGGGAAGGGACGCAGGGGATATGCTAATTTGGTACAGAGCAGACCTAATCAAAACAGGAACATTTTACATTTGTCTAGAAATTCAAAAGGAAATGATCTCAACAGAGAAAAATGTCTTCCTGTGTGCTACCTACATTCCCTCCACTAGAATCCCCATACTTTAACAATGACAGCTTCTCCATCCTGGAGGGGGAGGTCAATCATTTCCAGTCCCAGGGACATGTACTAGTCTGTGGCGACCTAAATGCCAGAACTGGACAAGAACCTGACACCCTCAGCACACAGGGGGACAAACACCTACCTGGAGCATTCCCTCCCCCATATGCCCCCCTAGGCACAACTATGACAACATAACCAACAAAAACCGGCCACAACTCCTGCAGCTCTGTTGCACGCTGCCCCTCGAAGCCTAGTCAATGCTAGGGTTTGAGGGGACTCCTATGGCAGGTACACCTATAGCTCATCTCTTGGAAGTAGTACTGTAGGCTACTTTATCACTGACCTCAAACCAGAGTCTCTCAGAGCGTTCACAGACAGCCCACTGACACCCCTATCAGGTCACAGTCTACTTGATCAGAGCAATACTCAATCATGAGGCATCAAAGCCAAAGGAACTGAGTAATATTAAGAAATGCTACAGATGGAAGGAATGTAGTGTGGAAACCTACCAAAAAACAAGTAGGCAATAACAAATTCAATCCCTTTTAGACAACTTCCTGGACAAAACGTTCCACTGTAATAGTGAAGGCGTAAACTTGGCAGTAGAAAATCTAAACAGTATATTTGATCTCTCAGCCTCCCAAATCTAAACATTTCAAACAGAAAACCAAAGAAGATAAACAACAGTGACAAATGGTTTGATGAAGAATGCAAACATCTAAGAAAGAAATTGAGAAACCTGTCCAACCAAAAACATAGAGACCCAGAAAACCTGAGTCTACACCTTCACTATGGTGAATCACTAAAACAATACAGAAATACACTACGGAAAAAGAAGGAACAGCACGTCAGAAATCAGCTCAATGTAATTGAAGAATCCATAGAATATAACCACTTCTGGGAAAATTGGAAAACACTAAACAAATAACAACACGAAGAATCTATCCAAAATGGAGATGTATGGATAAACCACTTCTACAATCCTTTTGGCTCTATAACAAAGAACAAACAGCAAAAACATATACATGATCATAAACAAATCTTAGAACCAACTATAAAATATTACCAGAACCCATTGGATTATCCAATTACCTTGAATGGACTACAGGAAAAAATAAAAACCCTCCAACCCAAAAAGGCCTGTTGTGTTGATGGTATCCTCAATGACATGATAAAATATACAGACAACAAATTCGAATTGGCTATACTTAAACTCTTTAACATTATCCTTAGCTCTGGCATCTTCCCCAATACTTGGAACTAAAGACTGATCACCCCAATCCAAAAAGTGGAGACAAATTTGACCCCAATAACTACCGTGGGATATGAGTCAACAGCAGCCTTGGGAAAATCCTCTGCATTATCATTAACAGCAGACTCATACATTTTCTCAGTAAAAACAATGTACTGAGCAAATGTCAAATGGGCTTTTTACCAAATTACCGTACAACAGACCACGTATTCACCCTGCACACCCTAATTGACAAACAAACAAACCAAAACAAAGGCAAAGTCTTCTCATGCTTTATTGATTTCAAAAAAGCCTTCAACTCAATTTGGCATGAGGGTCTGCTATACAAATTGATGGAAAGTGGTGTTGGGGGAAAAACATACAACATTATAAAATCCATGTACATAAACAACAACAAGTGTGTGGTTAAAATAGACAAAAAACACACACATTTCTTTCCACAGGGCTGTGGGGTGAGACAGGGATGCAGCTTAAGCCCCACCCTCTTCAACAAATATATCAACGAATTGGCAAGGGCACTAGAACAGCCTGCAGCACCCGGCCTCACAATACTAGAATCTGAAGTCAAACGTCTACTGTTTGCTGATGAACTGGTGCTTCTGTCCCCAACCAAGGAGGGCCTACAGCAGCACCTAGATCTTCTGCACAGATTCTGCCAGACCTGGGCCCTGACAGTAAATCTCAGTAAGACAAAAATAATTGTGTTCCAAAAAAAGTCCAGTTGCCAGGACCACAAATACAAATTCCATCTAGACACCTTTGCCCTAGCGCACACAAAAAACTATACATACCTAAACATCAGCGCCAGAGGTAACTTCCACAAAGCTGTAAACGATCTGAGAGACAAGGCAAGAAGGGCCTTCTATGCCATCAAAAGGAACAGAAAATGTGACATACCAATTAGGATCTGGCTAAAAATACTTGAATCAGTTATAGAACCCATTGCCCTTTATGGTTGTGAGGTCTGGGGTCTGCTCACTGACCAAGAATTCACAAAATGGGACAAAAAACTAATTGAGACTCCGCATGCAGAATTCTGCTAAAAATACCCTCCATGTACAATGTAAAACACCAAATAATGCATGCAGGGCAGAATTAGGCCGATACCCGCTAATTATCAAAATCCAGAAAAGAGCCGTTAAATTCTTCAACCACCTAAAAGAAAGCGATTCACAAACCTTCCAAAACAAAGCCATAACCTACAGAGAGATTAACCTGGAGAAGAGTCCCTTAATAAGCAAGCTGGTCCTGGAGCTCTGTTCACAAACACAACCAAATCATGACTAAACAAAACTATAATTACTTGACATATTGGAAAGAATTAACAAAAGAACTGAGCAAACTAGCATGCTATTTGGACCTAAACAGAGAGTACACAGTGACAGAATACCTGACCATTGTGACTGACCCAAACTTAATGAAAGCTTTGACTATGTACAGATTCAGTGAGCATAGCCTTGCTATTGAGAAAGGTTGTCGTAGGCAGACCTGTCTCTCAAGAGAAGACGGGCTATGTGCACACTGCCCACAAAATGAGGTGGAAACTGAGCTGCACTTCCTATCCTCTTGCCAAATGTATGACGATATTAGAGACACACATTTCCCTCAGATTACACAGATCCACAAAGAATTCAAAAACAAACCCAATTTTGATAAACTTCCATATCTCCTGGGTGAAATATCACAGTGTGCCATCACAGCAGCAAGATTTGTGACCTGTTGCCACAAGAAAAGGTCAACCAGTGAAGAACAAACACCATTGTAAATACAACCCATATTTATGTATATTTATTTTCCCTTTTGTACTTTAACCATTTGCACATTGTTACAACACTGTTAATATATAATATGACATTTGAAATGTCTTTATTCTTTTGGAACTTCTGTGAGTGTAATGTTTACTGTTCATTTTTATTGTTTATTTCACTTTTGTATATTATCTACTTCACTTACTTTGGCAATGTTAACATATGTTTCCCATGCCAATAAAGCTCCTTGAATTGATTTGAATTGAGAGACAGAGAGAGAGAGAGCGAGAGAGAGACATAGACAGAGAGAGGAGGGGAGAGAGAGAGACAGAGACAGAGACAGAGACAGAGACAGAGAGAGAGAGAGGAGGGGAGAGAGAGAGAGAGAGAGAGAAAGAGAGAGAGAGAGAAAGAGAGAGAGAGAGAAAGAGAGACATATAGAGAGAGAAGGAGAGAGAGAGAGAGACAGAGAGAGAGAGAGAGACAGAGAGAGAGAGAGAGAGAGAGAGAGAGAGAGAGAGAGAGAGAGAGAGAGAGAGAGAAATGACTAGACAACTGGACACACAGACAATCTTTTTATGTATACACCAATATTTAAGATATTATAAAATATATCCTAAGTTTCATCCTGGATCAATATTACCTTTTACAGGCACCTAGGGAAATACATAAAAAGATTGGTCTGTGTTTCCGATTTAGAATTCAATGACCTTGATTTGAATATTAAGGAATTAAAACATACCTCCAAAACATTCAGCTAAAAGGTTAAAGGTTTTGAATACAGTTGAAGCTGAGAGCTGTAAATCCTGATTATTTGTTTTCATAATCTTCTGGAATTTGTAGCACTGACTGTACGTTGCTATGGAGAAGTGTCTGCAAAATGACTAAAATATACATGTAAAATGCTAGACACATAATTACACTGAACAAAAATATAAATGCAACATGCAACCATTTCAAAGACTTTACTGAGTTACAGCTCATATAAGGAAATCAGCCAATTGAAATAAATTCATTTGGCCCTAATCTATGGATTTCACATGACTGGGAATACAGATATGCATCTGTTAGTCACAGATACCTTAAAAAAAAGGTAGGGAGTGGATCAGAAAACCAGTCAGTATCTGGTGTGACCAGCATCTCCCTGGCATAGAGCTGATCAGGCTATTGATTGTGGCCTGTGGAATATTGTCCCCCTCTTCTTCAATGGCTTTGTTTCCGGATATTGGCAGGAACTGGAACAAGCTGTCGTACCCGTTGATCCAGAGCATCCCAAACATGCTCAATGGGTGACATGTCTGGTGAGTATGCAAGCCATGGAGGAAATGGAACATTTTCAGCTTCCAGGAATTGCTGGCATGGCCGATTAATTAGGGGCTGATTTCAAGTTTTCATAACAATCGGTAATCTGCATTTTTGGACGCAGATTATGGCCGATTACATTGCAATCCACTAGAAGACTGCGTGGCAGGCTGACTACCTGTTACGCGAGTGCAGCAAGAAGCCAAAGTAAGTAGCTGGCTAGCATTAAACTTATTTTATAAAAAACAATCAATCTTAACATAATCACTAGTTAACTACACATGGTTGATGATATTACTAGTTTAACTAGCTTGTCCTGCGTTGCATATAATCAATGCAGTGCCTGTTAATTTATCATCGAATCACAGCCTACTTCGCCAAACGGGTGATGATTTAACAAGAGCAATCGAGAAAAAAGCACCATCGTTGCACCAATGTACCTAACCATAAACATCAATTTCTTTCTTAAAATCAATGCTCAAGTATATATTTTTAAACCTGCATATCTAGTTAAAAGAAATTCATGCTAGCAGGCAATATTAACTAAGGAAATTGTGTCACTTCTCTTGCGTTCAGTGCAAGCAGAGTCAGGGTATATGCCACAGTTTGGGCCGCCTGGCTCGTTGCGAACGGTGTGAAGACCATTTCTTCCTAACAAAGACCGTAAATAATTAGCCAAAATTTTACACAATTATGACATAACATTGAAGGTTGTGCAATGTAACAGCAATATTTAGACTTATGGATGCCGTATTTCACTGAAAGAATAAATGTTTTTTTTTCAAAATGATAGTTTCCGAATATGACCATATTAATGACCAAAGGCTTGTATTTCTGTGTGTTTATTATATTATAATTAAGTCTATGATTTGATATTTGATAGAGCAGTCTGACTGAGCGGTGGTCGGCAGCAGCAGGCTCACAAGCATTCATTCAAACAGCACTTTCCTGCATTTGCCAGCAGCTCATCGCAAATCTTGAAGCACATCTCTGTTATTGACTTCAAGACTACCAACTCCAGATTAGGCTTAGAGATTAGGCTGGCAATACTATAGTGCATATAAGAACATCCAATAGTCAAAGGTATATGAAATACAAATCGTATAGAGAGAAATAGTCCTATAATTACGATAATAACTACAACCTAAAACTTCTTAACTGGGAATATTGAAGATTCATGTTAAAAGGAACCACCAAGAACTTAAACGTTAGCTTTTTACATGGCACATATTGCACTTTGAATTTCTTCTCCAACACTGTGTTTTCGCATTATTTAAACCAAATTGAACATGTTTCATTATTTATTTGAGACTTATTTTGATTTGTGTCACGTCCGTCGTTAGAAGGAGACCAGGGTGAAGCGTCGTAGGCGTACATTTAATTTAATTTAAATGAACACCGAACAAAAACAACAAAATACTGAACGAAACGTGAAGCTACTGGTGTGCACACAGGCAACTATCTGTAGACAAGATCCCACAAAACACAAAGGGGAAATTGCTGCCTAAATGTGATCCCCAATCAGAGACAACGATAAACAGCTGTCTCTGATTGGGAAGCATACCAGGCCAATATAAACCATTAATCACCTAGATGACCCACCCTAGTCACTATCATGCCCCAACCAACATAGAGAATAAACAGCTTTCTATGGTCAGGGCGTGACAGTACCCCCCCAAAGGTGCGGACTCAGACCGCAAAACCTGACTCAATAGGGGAGGGTCCGGGTGGGCATCTACGATGAATGACACAGGACGTCGGAGGCGGCTCCAGTGCGGGGCGAAGTACCCACTCCGCTCGCAGATACTTCATCCTCCATGGCAGCTCTGGTGCGGGGATCGTCGCCGGAAGCTCCGGACCGTGGGTCGTCGCCGGAGGCACCGGACCGTGCGTCGTCGCCGGAGGCTCGTCGCCGGAGGAACCGGACCGTGGATCGTCGCAGGAGGCTCTGGACTGAGAACCCTTGCTAAAGGCTCCGGACCGCCGCCCGTCGCTGGAGGTTCCGGACCGTAGACCGTCGTTGGAGGTTCCGGACCGTGGCCCGTCGTTGGAGGTTCCGGACCGTGAAACGTCGCCGGAGGTTCCGGACTGTGAAACGTCGCCGGAAACTCTGGACTGGGAACCGTTGTCGGAAGCTTTGGACGGGGAACTGTCGCCGGAAGCTCTGGACTGTGGAGGCGCACTGGAGGCCTGATGCGTGGGACCGGTACAGGTGGCACCGGGCTGATGACACGCACCTCAGGGCGAGTGCGGGGAAGAGACACAGGATGTACTGGACTGTGGAGGCGCACTGGAGACCTGATGCGTGGGACCGGTACAGGTGGCACCGGGCTGATGACACGCACCTCAGGGCGAGTGCGGGGAGGAGGCACAGGACGCACTGGACTGTGGAGGCGCACTGGAGGCCTGATGCGTGGGACCGGTACTGGTGGCACCGGGCTGATGACACGCACCTCAGGGCGAGTGCGGGGAGGAGGCACAGGACGCACTGGACTGTGGAGGTGCACTGGAGGCCTGATGCGTGGGACCGGTACTGGTGGCACCGGGCTGATGACACGCACCTCAGGGCGAGTGCGGGGAGGGGGCACAGGACGCACTGGACTGTGGAGGCGCACTGGAGGCCTGATGCGTGGGACCGGTACTGGTGGCACCGGGCTGATGACACGCACCTCAGGGCGAGTGCGGGGAGGAGGCACAGGACGCACTGGACTGTGGAGGCGCACTGGAGGCCTGATGCGTGGGACCGGTACTGGTGGCACCGGGCTGATGACACGCACCTCAGCACGCCCGCTCTGCAGCGCTCTCAACGCCAGCACCTCTCTCCGGAATCTTGCGTCGAGCTCCTCACTCGACTCCCTGACTGGCTCTGGTTCACCCCTCGGCTCCGCCGACCACTCTGTGTGCACCCCCCCAAAGGATTTGGGGACTGCCTCTCGGGCCTCCGTCGTGGTTGCCACTCCCGGAGTCGTCGTTGATCCTCCTTCGCTGCCTCCGCCTGCTTCCATGGCAGGGTCTTGGCCCCTGCCATATTCTCCTCCCATGTCCATGATGTCTTCCACTCACTTTTCTCCCGAGCCCAAAATCCCTGCTCCTCCTGGCCACGCTGCTTGGTCCTTTGGTGGTGGGATCTTCTGTCACGTCCGTCGTTAGAAGGAGACCAGGGTGCAGCGTCGTAGGCGTACATTTAATTTAATTTAAATGAACACCGAACAAAAACAACAAAATACTGAACGAAACGTGAAGCTACTGGTGTGCACACAGGCAACTATCTGTAGACAAGATCCCACAAAACACAAAGGGGAAATGGCTGCCTAAATATGATCCCCAATCAGAGACAACGATAAACAGCTGTCTCTGATTGGGAAGCATTCCAGGCCAACATAAACCATTAATCACCTAGATGACCCACCCTAGTCACTATCACGCCCCAACCAACATAGAGAATAAACAGCTTTCTATGGTCAGGGCGTGACAATTTGAGACTTATTTTATTTTAACTTAATATAATACATAAATAAATCAATTTAGATTTATTTTAACTTAATATAATACATAAATAAAATCAAAGTGTTAATTCAGTATTGTTGTAATTGTCATTATTACAAATATATATATAAAAAAATCAGCAGATTAATCGGTATCTGTAACGGAATTCCTCCTCCTCTTCATCCGAAGAGGAGGAGCAAGGATTCGACCAAAATGCAGCGTTGTCATAGGACATAATGAATTTATTGAACAAGACAAAAACGAACTATACTTGAATAACTAACAAAATAACAAACGACGTAGACAGACCTGGACATGCGAACTTACATACAACGAAGAACTCACGAACAGGAAAATGACTACACAAAAGAACGAACGTACAAACAAACCGAGACAGTCCCGTGTGGCGCGACAAACACAGACACAGGAGACAACCACCCACAACAATCAATGTGAAAACACCTACCTTAATATGGCTCTCAATCAGAGGAAATGAAAACCACCTGCCTCTAATTGAGAACCATATCAGGTCACCCTTTAACAAACATAGAAACACATAACATAGACTACCCACCCAAACTCACGCCCTGACCGTCAAACACATACAAAATAACAGAAAACCGGTCAGGAACGTGACAGTATCGCTTCTTTTGGTCCTCCAATAATCGGTATCGGCGTTGAAAAATCATAGTCGGTCGACCTCTAATACATATACACACACTCCGTACTATGACATTGCTCGTCCTAATATTCCTATATATCTTAATTCCATTCTTTTACTTTTTTGTGCATTGATGTGTATTGTTAGATACTACTCCACTATTGGAGCTAGGAACACAGTCATTTCACTACACCCGCAATAACATCTGCTAAACATGTGACTGCGACCAATAAAATTTGATTTGAGGAATGACATTAACTCTCACGGGTGGCCAATAAGATCTATCTGAAACCCACACTCATAATATGCCATGCCTCCTGAAAATAACCTAAGGATTACATTAAAAGACCCTGCTGCTAGGTCAACCCTGTAGGAAAGAAAAAAAAGCCAACTAATGGTTAAATGAACCCATGTTTGGCTAATCCAAACATCAACATGTTGGGTTCTTCAGACAAACCAACTGGATGGGTCAAAATAACACAGTGTGTGTTCTGTTCAATATTTACACTGGGTAGACATGGGCATGGTTATTAGAATATTTACAAAGAAATATTGGCTCATTTTAATGAAATGGCTTGGTCTTAAATTAAATGATCTATGTGACCTTGTTACATACAAGGATAGACCATGACATTAGACATTTTAATAAAAGTGAGTGCGCCCCATAATAAAAAAAGATGCACTGGTAGCCTACCCATATTTCATGCCTGTAGATAGTTATTATTAGAAGCAGCACTACCGTCAGAGGCTACATGTGTAACAAGTGAAGTAGCTACCGACAATATGAAATAATACACCTGACACCAACTAAACCCCCACTCTACCAGACCACCAATGAAATATATTCACCTGACACAACTAAACCCCACTCTATCAGACCACCAATGATATATATTACACTACACAACTAAACCCCCACTCTACCAGACCAACACTGAAATATATTACACCTGACACAACTAAACCCCACTCTACCAGACCAGCCAATGAATATATTACACCTGCACACAACTAAACCCCCACTCTACCAGACCAGCCAATGAAATATATTACACCTGACACAACTAACCCCACTCTACCAGACCACCAATGAAATATTTACACCTGACACAACTAAACCCCCACTCTACCAGACCAGACAATGAAATATATTACACCTGACACAACTAAACCCCCATCTACACAGCCAATTAAATATATTACACCTGACACAACTAAACCCCCACTCTACCAGACCAGCCAATGAAATATATTACACCTGACACAACTAAACCCCACTCTACCAGACCAGCCAATGAAATATATTACACCTGACACAACTAACCCCCCACTCTACCAGACCAGCCAATGAAATATATTACACCTGACACAACTAAACCCCCACTCTACCAGACCAGCCAATGAAATATATTACACCTGACACAACTAAACCCCCACTCTACTAGACCAGCCAATTAAATATATTACACCTGACACAACTAAACCCCCACTCTACCAGACCAGACAATGAAATATATTACACCTGACACAACTAAACCCCCACTCTACCAGACCAGCCAATGAAATATATTACACCTGACACAACTAAACCCCCACTCTACCAGACCAGCCAATGAAATATATTACACCTGACACAACTAAACCCCCACTCTACCAGACCAGACAATGAAATATATTACACCTGACACAACTAAACCCCCACTCTACCAGACCAGCCAATAAAATATATTACACCTGACACAACTAAACCCCCACTCTACCAGACCAGACAATGAAATATATTACACCTGACACTACTAAACCCCCACTCTATCAGACCAGCCAATGAAATATATTACACCTGACACAACTAAACCCCCACTCTACCAGACCAGCCAATGAAATATATTACACCTGACACAACTAAACCCCCACTCTATCAGACCAGCAATGAAATATATTACACCTGACACACTAAACCCCCACTCTATCAGACCAGCCAATGAAATATATTACACCTGCCACAACTAAACCCCCACTCTACCAGACCAGCCAATGAAATTATTACACCTGACACAACTAAACCCACTCTACCAGACCAGCCGATGAAATATATTACACCTGACACAACTAAAACCCACTCTACTAGACCAGCCAATGAAATGTATTCACACCTGACACACACAACCCCCACTCTACCAACAGCCAATGAAATATATTACACCTGCACAACTAAACCCCCACTCTACTAGACCGCCATGAAATTACACCTGACACAACTAAACCCCCACTCTACCAGACCAGACAATGAAATATATTACACCTGACACAACTAAACCCCCACTCTACCAGACCAGCCAATGAAATATATTACACCTGACACAACTTAACCCCCACTCTACCAGACCAGCCAATGAAGTATATTACACCTGACACAACTAAACCTCCACTCTACCAGACCAGACAATGAAATATATTACACCTGACACAACTAAACCCCCACTCTATCAGACCAATGTTCGGGTTCGTTCCTTACGTCCTTCTTTGTCAATCATTGGTTCATTGGTGAAATTAGCATTATGACAATATCTTTAATTAAATCATTCAAAAACCTTATATTACACCTGACACAACTAAACCCCCACTCTATCAGACCAATGTTCGGGTTCGTTCCTTACGTCCTTCTTTGTCAATCATTGGTTCATTGGTGAAATTAGCATTATGACAATATCTTTAATTAAATCATTCAAAAACCTTTATTAATGCAGACAGAAGTTGACAAACAGGAACATAGCACGCATGTTTCTGAGTAAGTTCTGCCCCCACCAAAAGGTCTCCAGGGGTTTTATTAAACCCTAAGTCGCGCCCTGGTGACGTCACTACCTATATCATCATCCTCTGCTCCGGACCAAAACCATGCCTACAAAGCTGTATAAACAGGGCCCTTATTGTTAGCTAAACACTTAGCAGTAAATGTCCCCTTCCCCCAAAGTTGACCCGTTGTGAATGTTTACCTAGTCTTATCTCCTTCACTCCCCTGCAGAGTTCTGTCTAAGGGCCTCTTTATAATGAGGCAGAGAGAAGAGAGAACTAAAATACAAATGTAGAACAATACTAAACTTCTACAATGACTATATCTATGTTAATCAGTAGTCTAAAACCCTATAAATGTAAGGAGGGAGGGGTCTTTTAACCCCTCCCCTTCTATTAATATAACATAAGCATAATCAATTATTCTAATACTCCAAACATTTGTACAGCCCCAATCATGACCCCTAGGTAAATCCCAACACCAGCCAATGAAATATATTACACCTGACACAACTAAACCCCCACTCTACCAGACCAGCCAATGAAATATATTACACCTGACACAACTAAACCCCCACTCTATCAGACCAGCCAATGAAATATATTACACCTGACACAACTAAACCCCCACTCTACCAGACCAGACAATGAAATATATTACACCTGACACAACTAAACCCCCACTCTACCAGACCAGCCAATGAAATATATTACACCTGACACAACAACCCACTCTACCAGACCAGACAATGAAATATATTACACCTGACACAACTAAACCCCCACTCTACCAGACCAGCCAATGAAATATATTACACCTGACACAACTAAACCCCCACTCTACCAGACCAGACAATGAAATATATTACACCTGACACAACTAAACCCCACTCTACCGACAGCCAATTAAATATATTACACCTGACACAACTAAACCCCCACTCTACCAGACAGCCAATGAAATATATACACCTGACACAACTAAACCCCCACTCTACCAGACCAGCCAATGAAATATATTACACCTGACACAACTAAACCCCCACTCTACCAGACCAGCCAATGAAATATATTACACCTGACACAACTAAACCCCCACTCTACCAGACCAGCCAATGAAATATAACACCTGACACAACTAACCCCCACTCTACCAGACCAGCCATGAAATATATTACACCTGACACAACTAAACCCCCACTCTACCAGACCAGCCAATGAAATATATTACACCTGACACAACTAAACCCCCACTCTATCAGACCAGCCAATGAAATATATTACACCTGACACAACTAAACCCCCACTCTACTCACAGACCAGCCAATGAAATATATTACACCTACACAACTAAACCCCCACTCTACCAGACCAGCCAATGAAATATATTACACCTGACACAACTAAACCCCCACTCTACCAGACCAGCCGATGAAATATATTACACCTGACACAACTAAACCCCCACTCTACTAGACGAGCCAATGAAATATATTACACCTGACACAACTAAACCCCCACTCTACCAGACCAGCCAATGAATATATTTACACCTGACACAACTAAACCCCCACTCTACTACCAGCCATGAAATATATTACACCTGACACAACTAAACCCCCATCTCAGACCAGACAATGAAATATATTACACCTGACACAACTAAACCCCCACTCTACCAGACCAGCCATAAAAATATATTACACCTGACACAACTTAAACCCCCACTCTACCGGACAGCCAATGAAATATATTACACCTGACACAACTAAACCTCCACTCTACCAGACCAGACAATGAAATATATTACACCTGACACAACTAAACCCCCACTCTACCAGACCAGCCAATAAATATATTACACCTGACACAACTAAACCCCCACTCTACCAGACCAGACAATGAAACACAAATAATACACCTGACATACTATACACCTGACACAACTAAACCCCCACTCTATCAGACCAGCCAATGAAATATATTACACCTGACACAACTAAACCCCCACTCTACCAGACCAGCCAATGAAATATATTACACCTGACACAACTAAACCCCCACTCTACCAGACCAGCCAATGAAATATATTACACCTGACACAACTAAACCCCCACTCTACCAGACCATATTTTATTTTTATTTAACCTTTATTTAACTAGGCAAGTCAGTTAAGAACAAATTCTTATTTATAATGACGGCCTACCCCGGCCAAGCCCTAACTACGCTGGGCCAATTGTGCGCCGCCCTATGGGACTCCCAATCACAGTCGGATGTGACTGTGATGTTCTTTAGGAATGACGTCACAGTGGTGTTCTTTTGGAATGACGTCACTGTGATGTTCTTTAGGAATGATGTCACTGATGTTCTTTAGGAATGATGTCACTGTGGTGTTCTTTAGGAATGATGTCACTGTGATGTTCTTTAGGAATGATGTCACTGATGTTCTTTAGGAATGATGTCACTGTGGTGTTCTTTAGGAATGATGTCACTGTGGTGTTCTTTAGGAATGATGTCACTGCGGTGTTCTTTTGGAAGGATGTCACTGATGTTCTTTAGGAATGACGTCACTGTGGTGTTTTTTAGGAATGACGTCACTGTGGTGTTCTTTAGGAAGGATGTCACTGATGTTCTTTAGGGATGACGTCACTGTGGTGTTCTTTAGGAATGATGTCACTGTGGTGTTCTTTAGGAAGGATGTCACTGATGTTCTTTAGGAATGACGTCACTGTGGTGTTCTTTAGGAAGGATGTCACTGATGTTCTTTAGGAATGACGTCACTGTGGTGTTCTTTAGGAAGGATGTCACTGATGTTCTTTAGGAATGACGTCACTGCGGTGTTCTTTAGGAATGATGTCACTGTGGTGTTCTTTAGGAATGATGTCACTGTGGTGTTCTTTAGGAATGATGTCACTGCGGTGTTCTTTAGGAAGGATGTCACTGATGTTCTTTAGGAATGATGTCACTGTGGTGTTCTTTAGGAATGATGTCACTGTGTTTAATCAGTGTGATGATCTACCAGTTCAAACATAGAGTAGGACATTATGTTAATTACCTTATTATGGAATTCTTTAAAATTGGTGAACTCAAAACACCTTCTGAATGCATGGCTCATTCTGTGAAGGGAGGCCTTCACATCGTGTGGATGTGTTTGTGTTTATCCAGTATCATAATCCATATTTAATCCATTTATAGTTATATGCATACTTTCATCACTTGCAACACCATGATCCGTTATTCTTAAGGAAGTAGTGTGAATGAGAGTATGTGATGTCATTTTGTCCCTCTATCTCTGATCACGTGATGAGTTTATTTTGGTGCTATGGGTTGGGCCCTCAAGGCTCCTGGGTTCTGGGCCTGGGAGAACATGTGAGAGGGTGTCTCCGTGAGGATGCCCTTCTGTACTGCCATCCGTACAAAGATGTGTTTGTTATTTTCAGTCTGAGGGCCATGTAAGAAACTACATTACATCTCCCTTTACTTTTTTGCATGATAAAACGTGGTCCTGACTTTCATTTAATACGGCCCAGGCAACGGCCTGTCTGTGACACGTTTATTCATTTATTTATTCATTCATTTATTCATTCATTTATTCATACAACAAGTTTGTTGTTGACTTTTGATTTCAGATCTCATCTGGAATATGATGTATCTCTTCATTTGATGAATGGCAGTAATTCTGTTGTATTTAGATAATGAGAAAATGAATGGCTGGCAGTCAGCGAATTGTTTAATGTTTCCCTGGATGCACAGGTGTTGACTTTATGCTTCAATGGCAATTGAAGGCAAAGCTTAATTTAAATCTAATCATCAGTATGTTGTTGTTATTTTTCTTTCAAATGCTGGGTTCAGAACAACCCAATCTGGGTCATTTGTTAACCCAGCACTAGGAATGGGCATTTGAAATTATTTCACTATTCGTTTAATATCATACATTTTTGGAGGAGGGGTGCGTGAGGAGGAGGGGCCAGTGTGTTTCTTTCATGGAGGGAGGGAGGGAATCCAAACTGCCAAACTTGTTGCTTTGATAGGTTATCTGTCATACCATCTGGTAGTGTCTGTCTTGACTGCATCAATTCGATGTAAAGAAGCTAGCCAGATACACTAGCCAGTTAAATTAGTTAGCCAGCTAGCTAAAGTATCAGAGCTAATTGAGGCTGTTTTGCTGCGCTCACCGGTCCTTGTCTACAACAACTCTGTTCATATTAAACAAACAGCCTGTTGGTTGATCATTGTAGTCAACTCCTTTTCATTTTGCCAACTTAATCCCGTAATTGTAATTCCATTTTGCATTGATTAGAAATCTC
>NC_052326.1:50836776-50903781 GCF_016432855.1 Salvelinus namaycush | reverse complement strand
CGGCATGTCAGACAAATCTCTAGTGTAATTTCCTGTGATTGTAGTCGAAGACTCCCAGTCACCCAGTGTCATCCTAAAGTGGTGGAACTCTACTCTACTCTACTCTACACTACTCTACTCTACTCTACTCTACTCTACACTACTCTACACTACACTACTCTACTCTACTCTACTCTACTCTACTCTACACTACTCTACTCTACTCTACACTACACTACTCTACTCTACTCTACTCTACTCTACTCTACTCTACTCTACACTACACTACTCTACTCTACACTACTCTACTCTACTCTACACTACTCTACTCTACTCTACTCTACTCTACTCTACTCTACACTACACTACACTACACTACACTACACTACTCTACTCTACTCTACTCTACACTACACTACTCTACACTACTCTACTCTACACTACTCTACTCTACACTACTCTACTCTACACTACTCTACTCTACTCTACTCTACACTACACTACACTACACTACACTACACTACTCTACTCTACTCTACACTACTCTACACTACACTACACTACACTACACTACACTACTCTACTCTACTCTACTCTACTCTACACTACACTACACTACTCTACACTACTCTACTCTACTCTACACTACTCTACTCTACTCTACTCTACTCTACTCTACTCTACACTACTCTACTCTACACTAACTCTCCTCTACTCTACTCTACCTTTACTCTACTCTACTCTACCTTTACTCTACCTCTACTCTACTCTACCTTTACTCTACTCTACTCTACTCTACTCTACTCTACTCTACTCTACTCTACACTACACTAACTCTACTCTACTCTACTCCAATTTAACTCTACTCTAACTCTAACTCTACTCCACTTTAACTCTACTCTAACTCTACTCTACTCTACTCTACCTTTACTCTACTCTACTCTAACTCTACTCTACCTTTACTCTACTCTACTCTAATTTAACTCTACTCTACACTACACCAACTCTACTCTAACTCTACTCCACTTTAACTCTACTCTACCTTACTCTACTCTACCTACTCTACTCTAACTCTACTCTAACTCTACTCTACTCTACTCTACTCTACTCTAACTCTAATCTACCTCTACTCTACTCTACTCTATTCTACTCTACACTACCTTCACTCTACTCTAACTCTACTCTAAATTTACTCTACTCTACTCTACCTTTACTATATTCTACTCTACATTTACTCTAACTGTACTCTACTCTACTCTACATTTACTCTAACTCTACTCTACTCTACTCTACCTTTACTCTACTCTAACTCTACCTTTACTCTACTCCACTCTACTCTACTCTACTCTACCTTTACTCTACTCTAACTCTACTCTACCTTTACTCTACTCTACTCTTACTCTACTCTACTCTACTCTACTCTACTCTACCTTTACTCTACTCTACTCTACCTTTACACTACTCTACTCTTACTCTACTCTACTCTACTCTACCTTTACTCTACTCTACTCTATTCTAACTCTACTCTACCTTTACTATACTCTAACTCTACTCTACTCTACATTTACTCTAACTCTACTCTACTCTAACTCTACCTCTACTCTACCTTTACTCTACTCTAACTCTACTCTACTCTAACTCTACATTTACTCTACCTTTACTCTACTCTACACTACTCTACATTTACTCTAACTCTACTCTACTCTAACTCTACTCTACTCTACTCTACATTTACTCTAACTCTACTCTACTCTACTATAACTCTACTCTAACTCTACGCTAACTCTACTCTACCTTCACTCTACTATACTCTAACTCTACTCTACTCTAACTCTACATTTACTCTACTCTAACTCTACTCTAACTCTAACTCTACTCTACTCTACACTACATCTACTCTACCTCTACTCTACTCTACCTCTACTCTACCTCTACTCTACTCTACCTCTACTCTACCTTTACTCTACTCTACTCTACCTTTACTATACTCTAACTCTACTCTAACTATACATTTACTCTAACTCTACTCTAACTCTACTATAACTCTAACTCTACATTTACTCTAACTCTACTCTAACTCTACTCTAATTCTATGCCAACTCTACTCTACCTTTACTCTACTCTACTCTACTCTAACTCTACTCTAACTCTACTCTACTCTACTCTACTCTACATTTACTCTAACTCTACTCCAACTCTATTATATCTCTACTCTACCTTTACTCTACTCTACTCTACTCTACATTTACTCTAACTCTACTCTAACTCTACTCTACTCTAACTCTACATTTACTCTAACTCTACTCCAACTCTACTCTAACTCTACTCTACATTTACTCTACTCTAACTCTACTCTACTCTACTCTAATTGTACCCTACTCTAACTCTACTCTACCTTTACTCTACTCTAACTCTACTCTACCTTTACTCTACTCTAACTCTACTCTAACTCTACTCTACTCTACCTTTACTCTACTCTAACTCTACTCAAACTCTACATTTACTCTAACTCTACTCTAACTCTACTCTACTCTAACTCTACATTTACTCTAACTCTACTCCAACTCTACTCCAACTCTACTCTAACTCTACTCTACTCTACTCTAACTCTACTCTACTCTAACTCTACATTTACTCTAACTCTACTCCAACTCTACTCTAACTCTACTCTACCTTTACTTCTACTCACTCTACATTTACTCTAACTCTACTCAACTCTACCTACTCTACATTTACTCTAACTCTACTCTAACTCTACTCTAACTGTACTTACATTTACTCTACTCTACTCTCTCTACTCTAACTCTACTCACTCTAATCTACTCTCTCATTACTCTACTCTAACTGTACTCTACTTAACTCTACTCTCCTTTACTCTAACTCAACTCTACTCTACTCTACCTTTACTCTACTCTAACATCTACTCTAACTCTACTTACTCACCTTTACTCTACTCTAATTACTCCAACTCTACTTACTCTACTTACTCTACTCTAACTCTACCTAAACTCTTACTCTACCTACTTACCTACTCTAACTCTACTCTACTCTACTCTACTCTACACTACTCTACACTACACTACACTACCAACACTACTCTACTCTACTCTCCTACACTACTCTACTCTCTCTTACTCTACTACCTACATACTCTACTCTACCTAATCCTCTACTCACTCTACCTTACTCTACTCTACTCTACCTTACTCTACCTCTACTTCTACTCAACTTTACTCTACTCTACTCTACTCTACTCTACTCTACTCTACTACTACACTAACTCTACTCTTACCTACCCAATTTAATCTTCTAACTCTAACTCTACTCCACTTTAACTCTACTCTAACTCTACTCTACTCTACTCTACCTTTACTCTACTCTACTCTAACTCTACTCTACCTTTACTCTACTCTACTCTAATTTAACTCTACTCTACACTACTCTACTCTACTCTACCTTTACTCTACTCTACCTACTCTACTCTAACTCTACTCTAACTCTACTCTACTCTACTCTACTCTAACTCTAATCTACCTCTACTCTACTCTACTCTATTCTACTCTACACTACCTTCACTCTACTCTAACTCTACTCTAAATTTACTCTACTCTACTCTACCTTTACTATATTCTACTCTACATTTACTCTAACTGTACTCTACTCTACTCTACATTACTCTACTCTACTTACTCTACTCTAACTTTACTCTACTTAACTCTACCTTTACTCTACCCACTTACTCTACTCTACTCTACCTTTACTCTATCTAACTCTACTCTACCTTATCTACTCTACTCTTACTCTACTCTACTCTACTCTACTCTACTCTACTCTACTCTACCTTACTATACTTACTCTACTCTACCTTTACACTACTCTACTCTTACTCTACTCTACTCTACTCTACCTACTCTACTCTACTCTATTCAACTCTACTCTAACCTTTACTATACTCTAACTCTACTCTTTACTCTACCATTACTCTAACTCTACTCTACTCAACTCTACCTATCTACCTACTACTCTAACTTACTTACTAACTCTACATTTACTCTACCTTACTCTACTCTACACTACTCTACACTTTACTACTAACTCTACTCTACTCTAACTCTACTTACTCTACTCTACATTTACTCTAACTCTACTCTACTCTTACTATAACTCTACTACTAACTCTACGCTAACTCTACTCTACCTTCACTCTACTATACTCTAACTCTACTCTACTCTAACTCTACATTTTACTCTACTCTAACTCTACTCTAACTCTAACTCTACTCTACTCTACACTACATCTACTCTACCTATCTCTCTCTACTCTACTCTACCTCTACTCTACTCTACCTCTACTCTACCTTACTCTACTCTACTCTACCTTTACTATTACTCTAACTCTACTCTAACATAATTTACTCTAACTCACTCTACTCTACATATCTAACTCTACATTAATCTAACTCTACTCTAACTCTACTCTAATTCTATGCCAACTCTACTCTACCTTTACTCTACTCTACTCTACTCTAACTATACTCTAACTCTACTCTACTTACTCTACTATACATTTACTCTAACTCTAATCCAATCTATTATATCTCACTCTACCTTACTCTACTCTACTCTACTCTACATTTACTCTAACTCTACTCTAACTCTACTCTACTCTAACTCTACATTTACTCTAACTCTACTCCAACTCTACTCTAACTCTACTCTACATTTACTCTACTCTAACTCTACTCTACTCTACTCTAATTGTACCCTACTCTAACTCTACTCTACCTTTACTCTACTCTAAACTCTACTTTACCTTACTCTACTCTAACCTACTCTAACTCTACTCTACTCTACCTTTACTCTACTCTAACTCTACTCAAACTCTACATTACTCTAACTCTACTCTAACTCTACTCTACTCTAACTCTACATTTACTCTAACTCTACTCCAACTCTACTCCAACTCTACTCTAACTCTACTCTACTCTACTCTAACTCTACTCTACTCTAACTACATTACTCTAACTCTACTCCAACTCTACTCTAACTCTACTCTACCTTACTTACTTACTCTACATTTACTCTAACTCTACTCTAACTCTACTCTACTCTACATTTACTCTAACTCTACTCAACTCTACTCTAACTGTACTCTAACATTTACTCTACTTACTCTACTTACTCTAACTCTACTCTACTCTAACTCTACCTACATACTCTATCTAACTACTCTACCTCTACCTACTTTACTCTACTCGAACTTTACTACCTACCTTTACTCTACTTAACTCTACTCTAACTCTACTCTACTTACCTTTATCTACTCTAACTCTACTCCAACTCTACTCTACTCTACCTTTACTCTACTCTAACTCTACTTAACTATACTCTACTCTACCTTTACTCTACTCTAACTCTACTCTAACTCTACTACTACCTTTACTCTACTCTAACTCTAACTCTACTCTACTCTAACTCTACTTACTATTCTATCATCTCTTACTCTACTCTGACTCTACTACTCGACTCTACCTTTACTCTACACTAACTCTACTTACTCTACCTTTCTACTCTACTCTAACTCTAAACTCTACTCTACTCTACTCTAACTCTACTCTACTCTACCCTAACTCTACTCTAACTCTACTCTACTCTACTCCACCTTTACATCACTACTCTAACTCTACTCTAACTATACTCTTCTCCACCTTTACTCTCTACTCTAACTCTACTCTAAACTCTACTCTACTCTACCTTTATTACTCTACTCTAACTCTACTCTAACTCTTACTCTACTTCTACTCTAACTCTACTCTAACTCTCACTCTAAATTACTCTACTCTACTCTAACTCTACTCTAACTCTACTCTACTCTACTCCACATTTACTCTACTCTAAACTCTACTCTAACTCTACTCGAAGTATACTCTACTCTACTCTAACTCTACTCTAACGCTACTCTAACTCTACTCTAACTCTACTCTAACCTCTACTCTACTCTACTCCACCTTTACTCTATCTAACTTTACTCTCCTTTACTCTACTCAACTCTACTCTAACTCTACTCTAACTCTACTCTACTCTAACTCTACTCAACTCTACTCAACTCTACTCTAACTCTAACTCTACTCTAACTCTACTCTACTCTACTCCACCTTTACTCTACCTATACTCTACTCTAACTCTACTCTACTCTACCTCTACTCTACTCCACCTTTACTCTACTCTAACTCTACTTACCTTACTTACTATCTTACTCTATACTCTACTCTACTCTACTCACTCTACTCTATCTACTCTACCCTAAATACCTACTATCTACTCTCTATTACTCTACTCTTACTCTACCCTACTCTACTCTACTCTACTCTACATCACTCCCCACCTTACTCTACTCTAACTCTACTTCACTCTACCTTTTACTCTACTCTACTCTAACTCTACCTACTCTACTCTACTCTACTCTACTCTACTCTACCCTAACTCTATACTCTTACCCCTAACTCTAGTCTACTCTAGTCTACTCTACCACTTACTCTACTCTACCTTTACTCTACTTTAACTCTGCTCTACTCTACTCTACTATAAATGTACTCTACCTTACTCTAACTCTGCTCTACTCTACTCTAACTCTACATTACTCCAAAATTACCTACTCTACCTACATTACTCTAACTTACTCTAACTCTACTAAACTTAACTCTACATTTACTCTAAACTCTACTCTAACTTACTCTACACTCTACTCTAACTCTACTCTACCTCTTACAGACTCTACTCTACTAACTCTACTCTACTCTACTTTACTCTACTCTACTCTAACTCTACTCTACTCTACTCTAAACCTCTCTACTATACTCTAACTCTACACTACCTTTACTCTACTATACTCTAACTTTACTCTTAACTCTACTCTACTCTTACTCTAACTCTACTCTAAACTCTACGCTACTCTATCTACCTTACTCTACTGCTCCTAATCTACTCTACTCTAACTTACTCTAACTCTACTCTAAGTCTACTCTACTCTACTCTAACTCTACTCTAACCTACTCTAACTTACTCTAACTCTACTCTAACCTACTCTACTCTACTCACCTTTACTCTACTTAACTCTTACTCTACCATTACTCTACTCTAACTCTACTCTAACTCTACCTAACTCTACTTACTATAACTCTACTCTAACTCCTACTCTAACTCTACTCTACTTACTCTACTTTACCCCACCTTTACTCTACTCTAACTCTACTCTAAACTCTACTCTCCTACCTCTACTCTACTCCACTCATATACTCTACTCTAACTCTACTCTACTCTACCTTTACTCTACTCTACTCTAACTCTACTCTACTCTGCTCTACTTCTACTCTACTCTACTTCACTCTACCCTAACTCTATATTCTACTCTACCCTAACTCACTCTACTCTACTCTACTCTACTCTTACTTACTCTACCCTAACTCTACTCTACTCTACCTCTACTCTACCTCCACCTACTCACTCTAACTCTTACTCTACTCTACCTTTACTCTACTCATACTAAACTATACTCTACTATACTCTACTCTACTTACTCTACTCTACTCTACTCTACTCTACCCTAACTCTATCTTACTCTACCTACTACTACTCTATTACTCTACCCCTAATCTACTTATTACTCTACACTTTACTCTACTTAACTCCTCTACTCTACTCTACTATTAAATGTACTCTACTTTACTCTAAAAACTCTATTCCTACTACTCTACTTTAACTCTACAATTTACTCACAACTCTACTCTACTCTACTAACATTTACTCTAACTTCTACTTCTAACTAACTAAACTCTAACTCTACATTTCTCCTCAACTCTACTCAACTCTACTCTAACTCTACTCTACTTTACTCTACTTACCTTTACTCTACTCTACTCTAACTCTACTCTACTCTACTCTAACTCTACTCTACTCTACTCTAACTCTACACTACCTTTACTCTACTATACTCTAACTTTACTCTACTCTAACTCTACTCTACTCTACTCTAACTCTACACTACCTTTACTCTACTATACTCTAACTTTACTCTACTCTACCTTTACTCTACTCTAACTCTACTCTAACTCTACTCTACTCTACCTTTACTCTACTCTAACTCTACTCCAACTCTACTCTACTCTACCTTTACTCTACTCTAAACTCTACTCTAAAAACTATACTCTACTCTCTACTCTCTACTCTACTCTAACTCTACTCTACTCTACTCTACTCTTGAACTCTACTCTAAACTCTAACTCTACTCTACTCTAATACTCTACTCTTACTCTACTCTACTCAGCCCTCTTACTGCTACTCACTCTACCTTACTCTACTCATACCTTAATCTACTCTAACTTACTCTACTCTACCTTTACTCTACTCTAACTCTACCTTTACTCAACTCTACTCTACTCTACTCTAACTCTACTCTAACTTACTCTAAATCTACTCTACTCTACCTCTCTAACTCTACTCTAACTCTACTCTAATCTATCCACCTTTATCTACTCTAACTCTATCTACTCTACTCGAAGTCTACTTACTCTACTCTAAACTCTACTCTAACGCTACCTAACTTCTACTCTAACTCTACTCTCAACTCTACTCTAACTCTACTCCACCTTACTCTACTCTAAACTCTACTCTACCTTTACTCTACTCTAACTCTACTTCTAACTCTACTCTAACTATACTCTACTCTAACTCTACTCTAACTCTTACTCTAACTTACTCTAACTCTAACTTACTCTAACTCTACTCTACTCTACTCTCACCTTACTCTACTCTAACTCTACTCTAACTTACTCTACTCTACTTCTACTCTTACTCACCTTTACTCTACTCAACTCTACTCTACTCTTCTACTCTACTATACTCTAACTCTACTCTACTCACTTACTCTACTCTAACCCATCAACTCTATTCTAATCTACCTAACTCTACTCTACTGAACTCTACTCTACTCTACTCTACTCTACTCTACTCTACTCTACTCTACCTAACTCTACTCTACTCTACCTCTACTCTACTCCACCTTACTTACTCTAACTCTACTCTACTCTACCTTACTCTACTCTACTCTAACTCTACTCTACTCTACTCTACTCTACTCTACTCTACTCTACACTAACTCTACGTCTACTCTACCCTAACTCTAGTCTACTCTAGTCTACTCTACCCTTACTCTTACTTACCTTACTCTACTTAACTATGCTCTACTCTACTCTACTATAAAGGTACTCTCGACCTCTACTCAACTCTGCTCTACTTACTCTAACTATACATTTACTCAAAACTACTCTACTTCTTTAATCTAATTACTCTAAATCACTACTAACTTACTATAACTCTAACTCTAATTTACTCTAACTCTACTTCTAAACTCTACTCTAAACTCTAAGATAACTCTACTCTACCTTTACGCTCTACTACTCTATAAATATACTACTACTTAATTACATCTACTCTTTAACTCTCACTACGCTAACTCTAACTATACTTACTGATACTCCTAAACTCTACTCTACTCTAATCTAAATATACACTACTGTACTATACTAATACTCTAACTTTACTCCTACAACTCTCTCTACTCTACTCGAACTCTACTCTAAATCTACGCTAACTGCTACTTACCTTTACTCTACTCCATGCAGTTACAATGTGGGGTCTCCATAACCTACAAGAACCTCAACTTAAGCCCTGTTACAAAATTGGTATGATATAGTTTATAAACGGACATTGAAATAAAATAAAAATTTGAGCTGTTTCGTCAATCATGAGGTCCCCCCCAAATGCAACAATCGTCTCTCCAATTTGGAACAGCATGACACAATTAAATGTAGGTGTGACAAAGTAATGCGCGCAAAACGACACAGCATCAACTCTTACAAGTGATTTAAAAAGAAATCATGATTCGTATCGACCCCGCATCCCCCCTTCGTCTAGTGGATGAAAGAAAGCATAAATTGAGAAAGAGGTGAAGTCTGAAGTCACACTACTCACCGATATACTGTAGGTTATATAGTAAAGCGCTCCGTGGCTCTAGATTCTAGGAAGAGAACCAGGGCGCGATAAAGAAGGAGAGAAAAAAAGGAACTTCTGGATGTTTTTTCCGCCGTTAGTTGAATGTGGTTGTTTTTGTTTTGTCTCCGTTGATATAAAGGAAGATTCCGGTTAGCCGGCTGCGGTAGATGTCTCGTACCAGGCTCGCGCTGGATGGGATAACATGCAACTGCGCTGCCGGTGGGTCATGCGCGCGATGTGATCTCCTAACGCCTCCCGTTGGACAGAAGCCACGAGGTAACCGTAACCACACAGCGCGGTGTTTCACACACCATTGTAAACTCACGCTACACAGCACAGGGAAAAAAGGGGGGACGACGGAGTCACGAAGACCAACGGAAAGATAACCAGGCTGAACAAAAAGAGGAAAAAGATAGCTTATAGCTCACCGACTCAGAGAGTCAGAGAGTGTGAGGTTTTATTCTGGTGTGTGAGTATTTTTTGTTATTGTTGTCCTTGAGCCGGGCAAATCAAATCAAATCAAATGTATTTATATAGCCCTTCGTACATCAGCTAATATCTCAAAGTGCTGTACAGAAACCCAGCCTAAAACCCCCAAACAGCAAGCAATGCAGGTGTAGAAGCACGGTGGCTAGGAAAAACTCCCTAGAAAGGCCCAGAACCTAGGAAGAAACCTAGAGAGGAACCAGGCTATGAGGGGTGGCCAGTCCTCTTCTGGCTGTGCCGGGTGGAGATTATCACAGAACATGGCCAAGATGTTCAAAATGTTCATAAATGACCAGCACGGTCAAATAATAATAATCACAGTAGTTGTCGAGGGTGCAGCAAGTCAGCACCTCAGGAGTACATGTCAGTTGGCAAATAATCTATTCAAGACCTATAGAGGGTTTTTTGTTGTTGTTGAGAAATAACAAATTCTGCCACCATGTGCACTAGTAGATTGCATGTAATAAGCTTGTCATGAGTGATTTAGAAATTTGACATAACTGTATTGTGAATGTACTGTATAGAGTCATAAAAGCTTTTTGTGGTTCCAGTGCATTGTGCGTAATAAGTAACCTGTCAACCATCACAACTGTTTCCCGTAACATGTGGTCGCTACAGTAGCAAAGTGACACATTGTCATAAACTTTTATTACGTTTAATGTCCAGTTCTAGCTTTTAAAAACCAAATGAACACTTAAATACAATTTTTACTAGGTATTCTGATGACTTCAAAAAATGTGTTTTTCCAAACAGGTGGATTAAACTTTTTTTTTTACAAAACTAGTTGAACAAAGTGGAAATAATCGATATGGTAAAGATCCATGACGTACAGGTAGAGACATGTTGCAGATAAATCATAGTATTTAGCTCAAAACACAGTTATTTAGTAGTTATAAATCGTTTTTATTTTTTTAACACAGTTATTATAGTTTTATAGTTATAAATAGTTTTATAAATAGTTTCGTTTTTTTACCTTGGTTCAGGGGTGTTGGGAAGGAACGTGGAACCTAAAGAGCGGATGAATAACCGTGTCAAGGGAATGATGAGAATTAAAGGAATTTACGGGGTACAAGTGACTGTTTTGCCGAATCCTAGCCACTTGATCACCAGGGAAATGTCAAGAGAAGGAAAGTCCAACCTAAAGAGCTAGAGACCATTGATTTATGAATTGTTGCCAGTGTTGTATCCTTTGTTGAGACAAAAGGGTGTGTCTCAAATGGCACCCTAATCCCTTTATAGTGCACTACTTTGGACCAGTGTCCATGAGGCTCTGGTCAAAAGGAGTGCACTATATAGGGAAGGGGGGGGGGGGGCATTTGGGACACAGACAGAGGTTCAGGCAGCATACAAACAACACAAACAACCGACCTGTTGTGCCTCCGAGTTCGTCTAGGCAACACACAATTTCCTTTAAAGGGGAATTTCTGCCAAGATATATAGTCATTACTATATTAACCAACATTATGTTTTTGTCATAAAACATCAAAATTATCCAAACCACAAGCTGGAACGAGAGAATTTTCATTTCACTGGTAGAATTGGGAATTTTCGACTTCCTGTGTATTCGTCTGCTCATAGTGAAAAACAAAGCCTGGTATTCATAGCAAATGCAGATACCCCACTTGGTAGATGACATAACTTGGTATTTTCATTCATGCAGATACCCACAAGGTAACTTGATGGCTTTGTTTACTTTGAACGACCAACACATAGTAATCTCAGAACATCTCTAGGCAGGGGGCCTCCCAAGCGGCTCAGCGGTCTAAGGCACTGCATCGCAGTGCTGGAGGCGTCACCACAGACCCGGGTTTGATCCCAGGCTGTCGCAGCCGGCTGCGACTGAGAGACCCATGAGGTGACGCAGAGTCGTCCGGGTTAGGGGAGGGTTTGGCCGGCCGGGATGTCCTTCTCCCATCGCGCTCTAGCGACTCCTTGTGGCAGGCCGGGAGCATGCGTGCTGACTTCCGGTTGCCAGTTGTACAGTGTTTCCCTCCGACACATTGCTGCGGCCGGCTTCCGGGTTAAGCGAGCGGTGTGTCAAGAAGAAGTGCAGCTTGACAGGGTCGTGTTTCAGAGGATGCACTGCTCTTGACCTTTACCTCTCCTGAGTCCGTACGGGAGTTGCAGAGACAAGACTTTAACTACCAATTTGGGAGAAAAAGTACAAAAAAATAAATAAATAACATCTTTAGGTAAGATATTTTTTGAAAACGTTTGTTTTTCCACTAACGTTTGTCATCATTTGCATGTGTTCTATGGCTGATTTGATTCATTAGGATCCCTGTTACCACCGTTACTGGCAACATCTAGTCTGAGGCGTTGTGTGGCTTTAGTTGTTTTTTTAACCAGGTTTGTTGTTCACTTACTGTATATGAGGTAGAAGGAAGTTCCATGCACTCATGGCTCTGTATAATACTGTACTTTTCCTTGAAATGTGTTCTGGACCTGGGGACTGTGAAACAGTGGAGGCTCCTCAGAGGAGGAAAGGGAGGACCATCATCTTCAGTGAATTTCATAAACATTTCGATAGTGAAACATTTCAAAAGTGATCCTTTTTAGATTAAACTATACTAAATATATTCACGTCACCAAATAATTGATTAAAACACACTGTTTTGCAAAGAAGGTCTACAGTAGCCTCAACAGCACTCTGTAGGGCAGCACCATGGAGTAGCCGGAGGACAGCTAGCTTCCATCCTCCTCTGGGTACATTGACTTCAATACAAAACCTAGGAGGCTCATGGTTCTCACCTCCTTCCATAGACTTACACTGTAAATATTACAACTTCCGGAGGACGTCCTCTAACATATAAGAGCTCTTGCAGCATGAACTGACATGTTGTCCACCCAATCAAAAGATCAGATAATTAATCTAGTACTGAAAGCATAAGCTACAGCTAGCTAGCACTGCAGTGCATAAAATGTGGTGAGTAGTTGACTCAAAGAGAAAGACAATAGTTGAGCAGTTTTGAACAAATTCAATTCCAAAATTAAGCAGAAGCAAGAGTTCGAGAGAGAGATATCTATATTTGGCTGTATATATTTTTTGCTTTCACTTTCACTTAGCTGATTGCAGCTAGCTAGCTAGTTTAGCCTACTCAAACATACTCACCCGACTCAAACGGAGAGGGATGCTATGTCAGCTAGCTGGCTATGGCTATCCAACACTGGAACTCTTCCAAGTCAAGGTAAGCTTTTGGTTGTATTAATTTATTGCCCCCGGGGCCCTCCGGCAGAACTGCTAAACTGCTTTCTGACTGTACACTGTACTGCAGCTGGTTTGTCGGATTCCCATGCCTCGGCAGGTTCGACGGGTTCCCCTGCCTAAGCTGACTCAACAGGCTGCCGAGCCTCAGCTGGCTCGACAGGCTGTCTTGCCTCAGCGGGTTCGACAGGCTCCCATCCCGGGGACACGGTACTGTCAGGTATGCTCTCTCTCCGGCGCTCTAGGTCGCCATGCTCCCGCACCTCAGCTGGATCAACAGGTTCCCGCACCTTAGCAGAGGTGACTGGTCCGCTCCTGATCCCCAGGATCGTCATCTTGGTCGGTGTCCTGCGGCTGGAGCAGGCGCGTCTGGGAGGGGGTACTGTCACGTGTGCTCCCTCTCCGGCCTCTAGGTCACCAGGCTGCTCGTTATGGCGCACACCTGTCACCATCGTTACGCGCATTATGACACTCACCTGGACTCCATCACCTCCTTGATTACCTGCCCTTTATATGTCCCTCCCTTTGGTTCCTTCCCTATATATGTCACTCCCTTTGGTTCCTTCCCTATATATGTCACTCCCTTTGGTTCCTTCCCTATATATGTCCCTCCCTTTGGTTCCTTCCCTATATATGTCCCTCCCTTTGGTTCCTTCTCTATATATGTCACTCCCTTTGGTTCCTTCCCTATATATTCCCTATTAATCGAGACAGGTGGGTGTCCACATTAATCGAGACAGGTGGGTGTCCACATTAATCGAGACAGGTGGGTGTCCACATTAATCGAGACAGGTGGGTGTCCACATTAATCGAGACAGGTGGGTGTCCACATTAATGGAGACAGGTGGGTGTCCACATTAATCGAGACAGGTGGGTGTCCACATTAATCGAGACAGGTGGGTGTCCACATTAATCGAGACAGGTGGGTGTCCACATTAATGGAGACAGGCGGGTGTCCACATTAATCGAGACAGGTGGGTGTCCACATTAATCGAGACAGGAGGGTGTCCACATTAATCGAGACAGGTGGGTGTCCACATTAATCGAGACAGGAGGGTGTCCACATTAATCGAGACAGGAGGGTGTCCACATTAATCGAGACAGGAGGGTGTCCACATTAATCGAGACAGATGGGTGTCCACATTAATCGAGACAGGTGGGTGTCCACATTAATCGAGACAGGTGGGTGTCCACATTAATGGAGACAGGAGGGTGTCCACATTAATCGAGACAGGAGGGTGTCCTCATTAATCGAGACAGGAGGGTGTCCACATTAATCGAGACAGGTGGGTGTCCACATTAATCGAGACAGGAGGGTATCCACATTAATCGAGACAGGAGGGTGTCCACATTAATCGAGACAGGAGGGTGTCCACATTAATCGAGACAGGTGGGTGTCCACATTAATCGAGACAGGAGGGTGTCCACATTAATCGAGACAGGAGGGTGTCCACATTAATCAAGACAGGAGGGTGTCCTCATTAATCGAGACAGGAGGGTGTCCACATTAATCGAGACAGGAGGGTGTCCACATTAATCGAGACAGGAGGGTGTCCTCATTAATCGAGACAGGTGGGTGTCCACATTAATCGAGACAGGTGGGTGTCCACATTAATCGAGACAGGAGGGTGTCCACATTAATCGAGACAGGAGGGTGTCCACATTAATCGAGACAGGTGGGTGTCCACATTAATCGAGACAGGAGGGTGTCCACATTAATCGAGACAGGTGGGTGTCCACATTAATCGAGACAGGTGGGTGTCCACATTAATCGAGACAGGTGGGTGTCCACATTAATGGAGACAGGAGGGTGTCCACATTAATCGAGACAGGAGGGTGTCCTCATTAATCGAGACAGGAGGGTGTCCACATTAATCGAGACAGGTGGGTGTCCACATTAATCGAGACAGGAGGGTATCCACATTAATCGAGACAGGAGGGTGTCCACATTAATCGAGACAGGAGGGTGTCCACATTAATCGAGACAGGTGGGTGTCCACATTAATCGAGACAGGAGGGTGTCCACATTAATCGAGACAGGAGGGTGTCCACATTAATCGAGACAGGAGGGTGTCCTCATTAATCGAGACAGGAGGGTGTCCACATTAATCGAGACAGGAGGGTGTCCACATTAATCGAGACAGGAGGGTGTCCACCCCGAAGAGCCGCATGATGACAGACACCTTGATGAATGAGAGAAGACTTGGAACAGATAAGAGCTGTGTACACTTTGTTGGATTACTTCATGGAGCAAAAAAAAAGTGTTTAAAAAAAAAAATGACCTTAAGTATTTTCTCAATTCAACTGGACACAGACATTTGATGAGACTTCCTGTTTCCACGAATCTAGGACGAAGACGGTATCACTAAGGTCGGTTGATAATTATCTGTGCTACACCAAACACTACCTATCTTGTAACTCACTGTAATGGATACCAAAATAAATTGGGGTTAAATCACATGATCTGGTGTAACAATCTGTAGCTAAGAGAACTGGTGATCAGCAGATAATGGGAGAGGTGGTCAAGATTAAAGAGAACATATAGTAGAAACATACAGTAATAAAATACATTATGATCAGTCTAGTAAAGTTCAGGGAATACTTGTACGGTGTTGTTATGAGGGCGGCAGGTAGCCTAGTGGTTAGAAATCTGTCGTTCTGCCCCTAAACAGTAGGCTGACAGTTAACCCACAGTTCCCTGGTAAGGCTGACAGTTAACCCACTGTTCCTAGGCCGTCATTGAAAATAAGAATTTGTTCTTAACTGACTTGCCTAGTTAAATAAAGGTTTATTTTTTTAATTTATTTTTTTAGATCAAACTGCCATTCAGCTCCTCGAGTCATCTTCTGCTTTGAAATCCAGCGTGTCCAATCCACCGAGAGGTATAGTTCACAGGATACAGTTCTGCTGCAATGACACACATAGGCAAATTAATTATGTTTCTCTCCATCTAGAATCCACTCCAGGAAGAAGCCCAGGTACCACAAGGTATTTTTCTATAAGACTCAAAAAATATATATATAAATTACACTCTTTTGTACAGTTTGAACGACAGCTGTTTTGTGCCAGCACAACATCAACATTAGGGTAGACTAATTGAACATGAAAAGAGATTACATTTAGAAAAATATCTAGCCTAATACAAAGACATATGGCATAACTCTCAACCTTTACACAGTGACCAGACCGTGCAGGTATGTAGGCAGACAGTATCTAACTGCAGCCATGTCTATCAGGCATTCTGAGGCAAATCTTTAGATATTTAAAACCAGTTTATCAGTTTTAGAGGTTTACAACAGTAAATTGTTGTATTATTGTTTCTCCTCACTGTTAGCTAGTAAATTTAGCTAGCTAGCTAGGTGGATAGCAAATAATAGTTATTTATATCTGTTTGGAATTGTATCTTGCGTCATGCCTACAATTCTGTGCGTTTGAAATACATTACGGTTATGATCATAACCGACGTCAACCCTTGTCAATTATGTTACATAGCTAGCTAGTAGTTACAGTTGCTGATGTTACACATGTTTGCTAACAAGTAACACATGTGAGGCGTGGCACATAACAAGTTAGCAGGCTAACTAGCTAGCCAACTCCAGTCATGTGCTCACATTTTCTGGTAAACTTAGCTTTAGGTGGCTGGTTGTAACGTTATAGCAATCGAGATACAATAGATCTCTGATTGTAAAACCTCTTCTATCTTTGGTCATAGATATGGCCACCTGTAGTTGTTTAGCTAACTTGGCTAGCTAGCTAGACTAGTTAGTTAATATAACCTACCTAGCTACCTAAGTTAGCAAACAGAAAAAATATTTGATTTCCCCCCACTCTAACACAGTAACGTTAGTATGTTAGCCAGTAATACACAATATGGATTTCATTAAATAAACTAAAGTTAGCCAGCTAGCTAGGTAGCTTGCAGGAAAAATGCCACAGTGTTAGTCATCTGACCTCTTGGTGCTAGCTGCTGTCATCGGCTGTAGCTGAGCTTCTAGCAAAACCCAATTATTTGTTTCAAAATCCTCTTTGCTATATTCTGGTTGAAACATGTATGGTTGAATGTCACCATGTAGCTAATAAACTCAGCAAAAAAAGGAAACGTCCTCTCACTGTCAACTGCGTTTATTTTCAGCAAACTTAACATGTGTATATATTTGTATGAACATAAAAAGATTCAACAACTGAGACACAAACTGAACAAGTTCCACAGACATGTGACTAACAGAAATGGAATAATGTGTCCCTGAACAAAGGGGAGGGGGGGGTCAAAATCAAAATAACAGTCAGTATCTGGTGTGGCCACCAGCTGCATTAAGTACTGCAGTGCATCTCCTCCTCATGAACTGCACCAGATTTGCCAGTTCTTGCTGTGAGATGTTACCCCACTCTTCCACCAAGGCACCTGCAAGTTCCCGGACATTTCTGGGGGGAATGGCCCTAGCCCTCACCCTCTGATCCAACAGGTCCCAGACATCCTCAATGGGATTGAGATCCGGGCTCTTCGCTGGCCATGGCAGAACACTGACATTCCTGTCTTGCAGGAAATCACTCACAGAACGAGCAGTATGGCTGGTGGAATTGTCATACTGGAGGGTCATGTCAGGATGAGCCTACAGGAAGGGTACCACATGAGGGAGGAGGATGTCTTCCCTGTAACGCACAGCGTTGAGATTGCCTGCGATGACAACAAGCTCAGTCCGATGATGCTGTGACACACTGCCCATAACCAAATTGATTCGGCTCCAGAGTACAGGGTGTCACACTCATTCCTTTGATGATAAACGCGGACATTGCAATTTATTGCCATGGCCACATCTGCAGTCCTCATGTCTCCTTGCAGCATGCCTAAGGCACGTTCACGCAGATGAGCAGGGACCCTGGGCATCTTTCTTTTGGTGTTTTTCAGAGTCAGTAGAAAGGCCTCTTTAGTGTCCAAAGTTTTCATAACTGTGACCTTAATTGCCTACTGTATGTAAGCTGTTAGTGTCTTAACGATCGTTCCACAGGTGCGTCTTCATTAATTGTTTACGGTTCATTGAACGAGCATGGGAAACAGTGTTTAAACCCTTTACAATGAAGATCTGTGAAGTTATTTTGATTTTTATGAATTATCTTTGAAAGACACGGTCCTGAAAAAGGGACGTTTCTTTTTTTTTTGCTGAGTTTAGAACATCAAAAAATGCTCCGTCTCGAATTCTTATTGATGAAGCAAATCACTTTAAGCCACTGCGATCTGGTCCGGGTCCCCTTTAACTGTATTGAATATCCTCCAATCAAAACACACGAGAAACGTGTCATAATGCCCAAGCTAACAGACCAACCAACATGCAGCACTGGGGTCAGTCATCGGTCGGAGCAGTGCTGTGCATAAAGAGTAGTGGTCACCAGAGAAGCAGGAAGTCACTGGTCCTTTGAAAAGCAACACTGGCTGCTGTTTCCCTTTATGTTGCTCTATTATAATATTCATTAGCATTTTAGTCATTTATCAGACGCTCTTATCCAGAGAGACTTACAGTTAGTGAGTCATTTAGCAGACGCTCTTATCCAGAGAGACTTACAGTTAGTGAGTCATTTAGCAGACGCTCTTATCCAGAGAGACTTACAGTTAGTGAGTCATTTAGCAGAGGCTCTTATCCAGAGAGACTTACAGTTAGTGAGTCATTTATCAGACGCTCTTATCCAGAGAGGCTTACAGTTAGTGAGTCATTTATCAGACGCTCTTATCCAGAGAGACTTACAGTTAGTGAGTCATTTATCAGACACTCTTATCCAGAGAGACTTACAGTTAGTGAGTCATTTATCAGACGCTCTTATCCAGAGAGACTTACAGTTAGTGAGTCATTTATCAGACGCTCTTATCCAGAGAGACTTACAGTTAGTGAGTCATTTATCAGACGCTCTTATCCAGAGAGACTTACAGTTAGTGAGTCATTAAGCAGACGCTCTTGGGCCTCCCGGGTGGCGCAGTGGTCTAGGGCACTGCATCGCAGTGCTAACTGCGCCACCAGAGTCTCTGGGTTCGCGCCCAGGCTCTGTCGCAGCCGGCCGCGACCGGGAGGTCCGTGGGGCGACGCACAATTGGCATAGCGTCGTCCGGGTTAGGGAGGGTTTGGCCGGTAGGGATATCCTTGTCTCATCGCGCTCCAGCGACTCCTGTGGCGGGCCGGGTGCAGTGCGCGCCAACCAAGGGGGCCAGGTACACGGTGTTTCCTCCGACACATTGGTGCGGCTGGCTTCCGGGTTGGAGGCGCGCTGTGTTAAGAAGCAGTACGGCTGGTTGGGTTGTGCTTCGGAGGACGCATGGCTTTCGGCCTTCGTCTCTCCCGAGCCCGTACGGGAGTTGTAGCGATGAGACAAGGTAGTAATTACTAGCGATTGGATACCACGAAAATTGGGGAGAAAATGGGATAAAAAAAAATAATAAAAAAAAAAAAAAAAGCAGACGCTCTTATCCAGAGAGACTTACAATTACATTCAGACTTACATTCAGCTGAGGTAGCTGAAACAACCAGTCACAGGAAGTGAAAATGTTCCTCAGTAAAGCAGCTATCTGAAAAATATGTGCTCCTAAGAAGTCGACAAATGTTAGTGCAACAAAGACAAGTACAACAGTAATGTTTTAGATGTTTTTACAGAACACTTCTCACTTCACTCTAAAGTATCTGTCTACCTACGTGTACTAGGAACATATTCCAACTGGGTGCAAACTGGTTGCATCAACGTTGCTTCAATGTCATTTGTCAACGTATTGTGTAGTGGAATCTAAGTGGAAAATACATTGGATTTTTCTTTTTAAAAGACAACCAAAACACAATTCAATATCACTTTTGAAATAAGGCAGCAGCTACTCTTCCTGGGGTTTATTATGGATCCCCATTAGTTCCTGCCAAGGCAGCGGCTACTCTTCCTGGGGTTTATTATGGATCCCCATTAGTTCCTGCCAAGGCAGCAGCTACTCTTCCTGGGGTTTATTATGGATCCCCATTAGTTCCTGCCAAGGCAGCAGCTACTCTTCCTGGGGTTTATTATGGATCCCCATTAGTTCCTGCCAAGGCAGCAGCTACTCTTCCTGGGGTTTATTATGGATCCCCATTAGTTCCTGCCAAGGCAGCGACTACTCTTCCTGGGGTTTATTATGGATCCCCATTAGTTCCTGCCAAGGCAGCGGCTACTCTTCCTGGGGTTTATTATGGATCCCCATTAGTTCCTGCCAAGGCAGCAGCTACTCTTCCTGGGGTTTATTATGGATCCCCATTCGTTCCTGCCAAGGCAGCAGCTACTCTTCCTGGGGTTTATTATGGATCCCCATTAGTTCCTGCCAAGGCAGCAGCTACTCTTCCTGGGGTTTATTATGGATCCCCATTAGTTCCTGCCAAGGCAGCGGCTACTCTTCCTGGGGTTTATTATGGATCCCCATTAGTTCCTGCCAAGGCAGCAGCTACTCTTCCTGGGGTTTATTATGGATCCCCATTAGTTCCTGCCAAGGCAGCGGCTACTCTTCCTGGGGTTTATTATGGATCCCCATTAGTTCCTGCCAAGGCATCAGCTACTCTTCCTGGGGTTTATTATGGATCCCCATTAGTTCCTGCCAAGGCATCAGCTGCTCTTCCTGGGGCCCAGCAAAATTAAGTTAGTGATACAGTTTTCCAACCATTACAATAGATTCACAACAGATTTCAAACCACAGCTAACACACCTAACTCCAATAGTCACCTAATCATGATCTTCAGTGTAGAATGCAATTAGTATTACAGTCTGAGACTATTCCCCCAGAGTATCACAGTCCGGGACTATTACCCCAGAGTATCACAGTCCGGGACTATTCCCCCAGAGTATCACAGTCCGGGACTATTCCCCAGAGTATCACAGTCTGGGACTATTCCCCCAGAGTATCACAGTCCGGGACTATTCCCCAGAGTATCACAGTCTGGGACTATTCCCCCAGAGTATCACAGTCTGAGACTATTCCCCCAGAGTATTACAGTCTGGGACTATTCCCCCAGAGTCCCTGTGTATGAGACCCAATTGGCATGCTATTCACTATATAGGGCACTAGTTTTGACCAGAGCCCTTGTAAACAAAAAATATAAAGATGTGAGCCCTGGTCAAAACTAGTGCACTATATAGTGACTAATATGCCATTTGGGTCTCAGACACAGAGTTGCTCGGCCGGCGTGTCTCTCTGCCAGAGAGGCAGAGCGTAGGGTGGTTAACAAACAGACGCACTACCAGACCACCCACCAGACCAGAGACTGAGACCTTCCAAAGGTGCCAACAAATCTAAGCCACGGGAGTCCACAATGTGTTTTAGAGTAGGAATGCTAATCAAGGATCAGGTCCCCTCTGTCCATTCATTACAATATAAAAAGAGAAAACTGATCCTAGATCAGCACTTCTACTCTGAGAAGTTTTATGAATATACTGTCCAGATGTTAGCATGGTCAAGCACTCTCCTCTCCTCTCCTCTCCTCTCCTCTCCTCTCCTCTCCTCTCCTCTCCTCTCCTCTCCTCTCCTCTCCTCTCCTCTCCTCTCCACTCCACTCCACTCCACTCCACTCCACTCCACTCCACTCCACTCCACTCCACTCCACTCCACTCCACTCCCCTCTCCACTCCTCTCCAGTCAAATTGATGTTGAATGATTTGAAAAGATTAGTGCGTCACCGTCATAACACATACGATGGATTCATTTAGTCTGTTTATTGTAGTCCTGTTATTGGAGTCCTTTCTCATTTTGTCCGTCCTAATATGGAATCCATCATATCCGTCCTAGAATGTATTGAAGATGTTGACAAAGGCAGACATTTCTTTTTGCTGCATATTTGTGTGCTTTGAATTTAAAAGGCCTAGCCACACCACACCGCACCATATATCACCATTGTTCCTGACACATAAAAGGTGGCCCCTTGCTAGGCATGCTAAATAGGCTTTTATAAAGGCATCGGAAACATACAAAGTTGAAAACAAGGTTAAGCAATACAAACAGCATGGGTTTCTATGGAGACCGAGGTTCCAAGGAGGAAAATATAACCAACCCCTTGTCCCACAGCTCATTCTTCACAGCTAGGGCTATGTGTGAGAGAAGAAGGAGAGAGAAAGAGAGGGAGGAGAGGAAGGGGTAGAGAGGTAGGAGAGAGAAAGAGGGGAGGAGGAGAGAGAAAGAGAGGGAGGAGAGGAAGGGGTAGAGAGGTAGGAGAGAGAAAGAGGGGAGGAGGAGAGAGAAAGAGAGGGAGGAGAGGAAGGGGTAGAGAGGTAGGAGAGAGAAAGAGGGGAGGAGGAGAGAGAAAGAGAGGGATGAGAGGAAGGGGTAGAGAGTTAGTAGAGGGATGTGGAAGAGAGAGCAGGAGGAGAGAGAAAGAGGGGAGGAGTGGAGAGAATGAGAGAGAGAGAGAGAGAGAGAGAATGTGAGGAGGAGAGAGAGTGAGAGAGGGGGAGTGAGAGAGTACGTGAGGAGGAGAGAGAGTGAGAGAGGGGGAGTGAGTGAGGACATGAGGAGGAGAGAGTGAGAGAGAGAGAGTGAGTGAGAACGTGAGGAGGAGAGAGCGTGAGAGAGAGAGAACGTGAGGAGGAGAGAGAGTGAGAGAGAGAGGGTGGGAGAGAGAACGTGAGGAGGAGAGAGAGTGAGAGAGGGAGTGAGAGAGAGAACGTGAGGAGGAGGGAGAGTGAGAGAGAGGGAGTGAGAACGTGATGAGGAGAGAGAGTGAGAGAGAACGTGAGGAGGAGAGTGAGTGAGAGAGAGGGAGTGAGAGAGAGAGAACGTGATGAGGAGAGAGAGTGAGAGAGAGGGAGTGAGAGAGAACGTGAGGAGGAGAGAGAGAGGGTGGGAGAGAGAACGTGAGGAGGAGAGAGAGTGAGAGAGGGAGTGAGAGAGAGAGAACGTGAGGAGGAGGGAGAGTGAGAGCGAGGGAGTGAGAACGTGAGGAGGAGAGAGAGTGAGAGAGAACGTGAGGAGGAGAGTGAGTGAGAGGGAGGGAGTGAGAGAGAGAGAACGTGATGAGGAGAGAGAGTGAGAGAGAGGGAGTGAGAGAGAACGTGAGGAGGAGAGCGAGTGAGAGAGAGGGTGGGAGAGAGAACATGAGGAGGAGAGAGAGTGAGAGAGAGGGTGGGAGAGAGAACATGAGGAGGAGAGAGAGTGAGAGAGAGGGTGGGAGAGAGAACATGAGGAGAGAGAGTGAGAGAGAGGGTGGGAGAGAAAACATGAGGAGGAGAGAGAGTGAGAGAGAGGGAGTGAGAGAGAACGTGATGAGGAGAGAGAGTGAGAGAGAGGGTGGGAGAGAGAACATGAGGAGGAGAGAGTGAGAGAGAGGGAGTGAGAGAGAACGTGAGGAGGATAGAGAGTGAGAGAGAGGGAGTGAGAGAGAGAACGTGATGAGGAGAGAGGGTGAGAGAGAGGGAGTGAGAGAGAACGTGAGGAGGAGAGAGGGAGTGAGGAGGAGAGAGAGTGAGAGAGAGGGGGTGAGAGAGAGAACGTGATGAGGAGAGAGGGAGTGAGAGAACGTGAGGAGGAGAGAGTGAGAGAGGGAGTGAGAGAGAACGTGAGGAGGAGAGAGAGTGAGAGAGAGGGAGTGAGAGAGAACGTGATGAGGAGAGAGAGTGAGAGAGAGGGAGTGAGAGAGCACGTGAGGAGGAGAGAGTGAGAGAGGGAGTGAGAGAGAACGTGAGGAGGAGAGAGAGTGAGAGAGAGGGAGTGAGAGAGCACGTGAGGAGGAGAGAGTGAGAGAGGGAGTGAGAGAGAACGTGAGGAGGGGAGAGAGTGAGAGAGAGGGAGTGAGAAAGAACGTGAGGAGGAGAGAGAGTGAGGAGGGAGGAAGTGAGTCCTACAGTTAAGGCATTTTGGTATGGGAGGAGGGAGAAAGAGAGGAGAGAAAGAGAGGGAGGAGAGAGAGAGAGTGAAAGAAAGGGGAAGTGCTTTTGGGTCAGAGCAATATCCTTAGGTGCATTGTTCATTTCTGACCAAATATTGACCAAGGTTTAACCCAGCTCCCCTGCTACAGAAAGGAAACCGTTCCTGGGTACAAAGACACAGGGACCAGAAAGCCTCCCCTGTTTAGTCTAAACCCCAGAGCTCAGGCAGCACAGTAGGCACCACCACAGCTATACCCACACAACTAGCTAATCCATCAATGATTCTCCACAGCCATCACAACACAATATATCAACTCATAAAGGAGGCCTTTCACGGGTGAGAGAATAGGAGAGAGAGAGAAAGAGGGAGAAAGAGAGAGAGTGAGAGAGGAGAGAGAGAGAGAAAGAGAGAGGGAGAGATGAGAGAGAGAGAGTAAGAGAGAGAGAGTGAGAGAGAGAGAAAGAGAGAGAGAGAAAGAGAGAGGGAGAGATGAGAGAGAGAGAGTTAGAGATGACAGAGGGAGAGATGTGAGAGAGATGAGAGAGAGAAAGAGAGAGGGAGAGATGAGAGAGAGAGTGAGAGATGAGAGAGGGAGAGAGTGAGAGAGGGATGAGAGATTAGAGAGAGAGAGAGAGAGAGAGAGAGAGATGAGAAAGAGAGCAGGAGGGTTTAAAACACGAAGGCATAGCTAAAAGACTTTCCTCTTCCTGCTCCTCTTAACCAATCAGAGGATTAGATAAAGATGTGTTTTATTCAAACGTTTCCTGAAATGACCACACATCCTACTCATCCACAAATCAAATGTACATTTCCAAGAAGGATCCAAACATCTCAACAGTCCCTGTATGCATGGCACTCAATGGGACTGAAAGCAAATTCTTCTCTGAACAGCTGAAAACAGCAGTACCTAGTCGACTCCTTTGCTTTAGTCTTTGTCCAGGCCCGCAATCCGAAGGTACGTGGCCGAGACTAAAATATTAATGTCACCTATAGTGCTTTCAGAAAGTATTCACACCCCATGACTTTTTCCACATTTTTGTTGTGTTAACAGCTTTGAATTGAAAATGGATTCAATGGAGATTGTTTTTGTCACTGGCCTACCCACAATACCCCATAATGTCAAAGTGGAATTATATATTTGGACGTTCTTACAAAATGTATTCAAAATTAAAAGCTTAAAATGACATTAGTCAATAAGTATTCAACCCCTTTTGTTAAGGCGATGCCTAAATAAATTCAGGGGTAAACAATATAATATAATTAATATAAACAATATAATATAATTAATATAAACAATATAATATAAAACATTTTACAATGTTATGACAATGTGCCAATAGTAAAATGTTCGAATGACGGGGGAAATAAACGGGCAGGTAAATATAGGTTGGATTTACAACAGTGTTTCTGACCCACTGGTTGACCTTTTCTTGTGGCAGCGGGTCACACATTTTGCTGCTGTGATGGCACACTGTGGTATTTCAGCTAACAGATACGGGAGTTTGTTAACATTTTATCTGTGTTCGAATTCTTTGTGGGCCTGTGCGATCTGCGGGAAATATGTGTTTCTAATATGGTCATACATTTGGCAGGAGGTTAGGAAGTGTAGTTTCCACCTCCATTTTTTTGTGGGCAGTGGGCACATAGCCTTGTTTCTCTTGAGAGCCAGGTCTGCTTATGGTCTGCCTACAGTCTGCCTGTGGTCTGCCTACGGTCTGCCTGTGGTCTGCCTGTGGTCTGCCTGTGGTCTGCTTATGGTCTGCCTACGGTCTGCCTGTGGTCTGCCTGTGGTCTGCCTACGGTCTGCCTGTGGTCTGCCTGTGGTCTGCCTGTGGTCTGCCTATGGTGTGCCAAAGGTCTGCCTATGGTCTGCCTATGGTCTGCCAAAGGTCTGCCCAATAGCAAGGAGATGCTCACTGAGTCTGAACATAGCTCTTGATTTTGGGTCAGGTACTCTGCTACTGTGTATTCTCTGTTTAGGGCCAGTAGATTCTCTGTTTAGGGCCAGTGGATTCTCTGTTTAGGGCCAGTGGATTCTCAGTTTAGGGCCAGTGGATTCTCTGTTTAGGGCCAGTGGATTCTCTGTTTAGGGCCAGTGGATTCTCTGTTTAGGGCCAGTGGATTCTCTGTTTAGGGCCAGTGGATTCTCTGTTTAGGGCCAGTGGATTCTCTCTTTAGGGCCAGTGGATTCTCTGTTTAGGGCCAGTGGATTCTCTGTTTAGGGCGAGTGGATTCTATGTTTAGGGCGAGTGGATTCTCTGTTTAGGGCCAGTGGATTCTCTGTTTAGGGCCAGTGGATTCTCTGTTTAGGGCCAGTGGATTCTCTGTTTAGGGCCAGTGGATTCTCTGTTTAGGGCCAGTGGATTCTCTGTTTAGGGCCAGTGGATTCTCTGTTTAGGGCCAGTGGATTCTCTGTTTAGGGCCAGTGGATTCTCTGTTTAGGGCCAGTCGATTCTCTGTTTAGGGCCAGTAGATTCTCTGTTTAGGGCCAGTGGATTCTCTGTTTAGGGCCAGTGGATTCTCTGTTTAGGGCCAGTGGATTCTCTGTTTAGGGCCAGTAGATTCGATTCTCTGTTTAGGGCCAGTGGATTCTCTGTTTAGGGCCAGTGGATTCTCTGTTTAGGGCCAGTGTATTCTCTGTTTAGGGCCAGTGGATTCTCTGTTTAGGGCCAGTGGATTCTCTGTTTAGGGCCAGTGGATTCTCTGTTTAGGGCCAGTGGATTCTCTGTTTAGGGCCAGTGGATTCTCTGTTTAGGGCCAGTGGATTCTCTTTTTAGGGCCAGTGGATTCTCTGTTCAGGGCCAGTGGATTCTCTGTTTAGGGTCAGTGGATTCTCTTTTTAGGGCCAGTGGATTCTCTGTTCAGGGCCAGTGGATTCTCCGTTTAGGGCCAGTAGATTCTCTGTTTAGGGCCAGTGGATTCTCTGTTTAGGGACAGTAGATTTTCTTTTTAGGGCCAGTGGATTCTCTGTTTAGGGCCACTGGATTATCTGTTTAGGGCCAGTGGATTCTCTTTTTAGGGCCAGTGGATTCTCTGTTTAGGGCCAGTGGATTCTCTGTTTAGGGCCATTTGATTCTCTGTTCAGGGCCAGTGGATTCTCTGTTGAGGGCCACCGGATTCTCTGTTTAGGGCCAGTGGATTCTCTGTTTAGGGCCAGTGGATTCTCTGTTTAGGGCCAGTGGATTCTCTGTTTAGGGCCAGTGGATTCTCTGTTTAGGGCCAGTGGATTCTCTGTTTAGGGCCAGTCGATTCTCTGTTTAGGGCCAGTAGATTCTCTGTTTAGGGCCAGTGGATTCTCTGTTTAGGACCAATGGATTCTCTGTTTAGGGACAGTGGATTCTCTGTTTAGGGACAGTAGATTTTCTTTTTAGGGCCAGTGGATTCTCTGTTTAGGGCCACTGGATTCTCTGTTTAGGGCCAGTGGATTCTCTGTTTAGGGCCAGTGGATTCTCTGTTTAGGGCCAGTGGATTCTCTGTTTAGGGCCAGTGGATTCTCTGTTCAGGGCCAGTGGATTCTCTGTTTAGGGCCAGTGGATTCTCTGTTTAGGGCCAGTGGATTCTCTGTTTAGGGCCAGTGGATTCTCTGTTTAGGGCCAGTGGATTCTCTGTTTAGGGCCAGTGGATTCTCTGTTTAGGGCCAGTGGATTCTCTGTTTAGGGCCAGTGGATTCTCTGTTCAGGGCCAGTGGATTCTCTGTTTAGGGCCAGTAGATTCTCTGTTTAGGGCCAGTGGATTCTCTTTTTTGGTTGATTCTTTCCAGTATGTCAAATAGTTACAGTATATTTTAGATTTCTCATAATTGTATTGGTTCAAATTGTGTTGCTGTCCTGGGGCTCTGTTGGGGACTGTTTGTGTTTCAGAACTCAGAACCAGCTTGCTGAGGGGACTCTTCTCTATGCTCATCTCTCTCTCTATGTGGGGGATTTGTTTGTAATGTGTTGGCATCACTTCCTTTTAGGTGGTTGTAGAATTTGACAGCTCTTTTCTGGATGTTGATAACACGTGTGTATAGTCCTAATTCTGTGTTGTATGTGAAGGATATTTTGCATGCAATCTTAATTGGGTGTTTGTCACATTTTGTGAATTCTTGGTTGGTGAGTGGACCCCAGACCTCGCAACCATAGACAGTAATGCGTTCTGTAACTGATTGAAGTATGTTTATCCAGATCCTAATTGTTGAGTTTTATGTTCCTTTTGACGACATAGAAAGCCCTTCTTGCCTTGTCTCTTAGATCGCTCACAGCCTTGTGGACGTTACCTGTGGTGTTTTATGTTTAGGCCAAAGTATGTATAATTCTTTCCAGGCAACAGTGTCTAGATAGAGTTTGTATTTGTTGTCTTGGCAACTGGACCTTTTTCTGAACAATTTTTGTCTTATTGAGATTCACTGTCAGGGTCCAAGATCTAGGTGCTGCTGTAGACCCTCCTTGGTTGGGGACAGATCTAGGTGCTGCTGTCGACCCTCCTTGGTTGGGGACAGATCTAGGTGCTGCTGTAGACCCTCCTTGGTTGGGGAAAGATCTAGGTGCTGCTGTAGAACCTCCTTGGTTGGGGACAGATCTAGGTGCTGCTGTAGGCCCTCCTTGGTTGGGGACAGATCTAGGTGCTGCTGTAGACCCTCCTTGGTTGGGGACAGATCTAGGTGCTGCTGTAGGCCCTCCTTGGTTGGGGACAGATCTAGGTGCTGCTGTAGGCCCTCCTTGGTTGGGGGCAGATCTAGGTGCTGCTGTAGGCCCTCATTGGTTGGGGACAGATCTAGGTGCTGCTGTAGGCCCTCGTTGGTTGGGGACAGATCTAGGTGCTGCTGTAGACCCTCCTTGGTTGGGGACAGATCTAGGTGCTGCTGTAGACCCTCCTTGGTTGGGGACAGATCTAGGTGCTGCTGTCGACCCTCCTTGGTTAGGGACAGATCTAGGTGCTGCTGTCGACCCTCCTTGGTTAGGGACAGATCTAGGTGCTGCTGTAGGACCTCCTTGGTTGGGGACAGATCTAGGTGCTGCTGTAGACCCTCCTTGGTTGGGGACAGAAGCACCAGATCATCAGCAAACAGTACACCCACAGGGCGCCGCACAATTGGCCCAGCGTGGTCCGGGTTTGGCCAGGGTAGGCCGTCATTGTAAATAAGAATTTGTTCTTTGCTCAATAGGGGGGCGCTATTTTCACTTTGTAAAAAATCGTGCCCAAATTAAACTGCCTCGTACTCTATTCTAGCTCGTACAATATGCATATTATTATTACTATTGGATAGAAAACACTCTCAAGTTTCTAAAACCGTTTGAATTATATCTGTGAGTAAAACAGAACTCATTTTGCAGCAAACTTCCTGACAGGAAGTGAAAAATCTGAAATCGAGGTTCTGTTCCAGGGCCTTCCTATTAATTTGCCTGAAATCTATGGATATACATGCACTTCATACGCCTTCCACTAGATGTCAACAGGCAGTGGGAGGTGGAATAGGGTGTCTAGCTTGATCTGAGGCCGAACAAGAGCTTTTGGAATGACGTGTCTGGAAATTTCATTGTCTTCGAAGGTGCGAGAAGGAACCCCAGATTGCCTTCTGAAAAGCTTTCGGTATACACGTTAGATATCTCCGGCTCTGATTTTATTTGATAGATGTGATAAAAACATCATAAAGTAGTTTTTTTCAACCGAGTTGTATCAGTTTATTGAACGTTTATTGCGAGTTTTGGAATTTTCTTTTCTTTGCGTCAGGTGAAGTTGGGCACGTTTGCGCCACATGGCTAGCTATGGTTGCTAATTCGACAGGAGAAGAGGACATTCTAAAACCAAACAACGATTTATTCTGGACAAAGGACTCCTTGTACAAGATTCTGATGGAAGCTCAGCAAAAGTAGGAACCATTTATGATGTTATTTCGTATTTCTGTGGAAAATGTTTAGTCCTATTATCCAGCGTTTTGGCGGGCGCTGTCTCGCTATAACGTAAGCTGTATGTCGTACTAAAGTTATTTTTAAAAATCTAACACAGCGGTTGCATTAAGAACTAGTGTATCTTTCATTTGCTGTACAACATGTATTTTTTAGTAAAGTTTATGATGAGTTCTTTGATTAGATTAGGTGACTGTCCAAAATATCTCCGGAGAATTTTGTGCAGTTTGGCTACGTATTCACATTGTAAAACCAGGATTTGTAGCTCTAAATATGCACATTTTCGAACAAAACATATATGTATTGTGTAACATGATGTTATAGGACTGTCATCTGATGAAGTTTGTCAAGGTTAGTGAATAATTTAATATATTTTGCTGGTTTTTGCGATCGCTACCTTTTGCTGCTGATAAATGCGTTTGTGTGGTTGGCTATTGTGGTAAGCTAATATAATGCTATATTGTGTTTTCGCTGTAAAACACTTAAAAAATCTGAAATATTGGCTGGATTCACAAGATGTTTATCTTTCATTTGCTGTACACCATGTATTTTTCATAAATGTTTTATGATGAGTATTTAGGTATTTCACGTTGCTCTCTGTAATTATTCTAGCTGCTTTGGTGATATTTTTGATTGTAGCTGCAATGTAAAACTATGATTTATACCTCAAATATGCACATTTTTCGAACAAAACATAAATGTATTGTGTAACATATTATAAGACTGTCATCTGATGAAGTTGTTTCTTGGTTAGTGACTAATTATATCTCTAATTGGTCGGTTTTGTGATAGCTACCTATGCGGTAAAAAAATTGTGAAAATATGCGGTTGAGTCTTTTGCTATTGTGATTAGCTAATAGAAATACATATTGTGTTTTCGCTGTAAAACATTTTAAAAATCGGAAATGATGGCTGGATTCACAAGATGTGTATCTTTCAGTTGGTGTCTTGGACTTGTGATTTCATGATATTTATATGCTAGTATTTACTTGTGGCGCTATGCTAGGCTATGCTAGTCAGCTTTTTTACTGATGAGGATGCTCCCGGATCCGGGATGGTGACCAAGTAGAAGTTAACTGACTTACATAGTTAAATAAAGGTTAAATAAATACAAAAATTAAACAGTAGACATTTGACTTCAGATTCTAGTAGGGTGAGTCCGGGTGTTGCAGATTGTTCTAGTGCCCTCGCCAATTCATTGACATATATGTTGAAGAGGGTGGTGCTCAAGCTGCATCCCTGTCTCACCCCACGGCCCTGAGTAAAGAAAACTGTGTTTATTGCCATTGATCTTATTATATTGTATGTCCCCCTCCCAGCACCGCTTTCCATAAATTTGTATAGCAGATCCTCATGATAAATTGAGACAAAAAGCTTTTTTTGACATCAACAAAGCATGAGAAGACTTTGCTTTAGTTGTGTTTGTTTGTCAGTTAGGGTGTGCAGGGTATGTATGTTGTCTGTCGTACGATGTTGGTAAGAAGCCAATTTGACATTTGCTCAGGACATTGTTTTCATTGAGGAAATGTTGGAGTCTGCTGTTGATGATACTGCAGATAATTTTTCAGAGGTTACTGTTGATACCACGGTAATTACTGGGGTCAGATTTGTCTCCACTTTTGTGGATCGGGGTGATCAGACCTTGGTTCCAAATATTGAGGAAGATACCAGAGCTGAGGATAATGTTGAAGAGTTTAAGAATAGAGCATTTGAATTTGTGGTCTGTATATTTTACCATTTTGTTTAGTATACCATCAACACCACATGCCTTTTTGGGTTGGAGGTTTGTATTTTGTCCTGTAGTTCATCCAATATAACTGGAGAATCCAGTGGGTTCTGGTAGTCTTTAATAACTCAAATCAAATGTAACTTTATTTGTCACATACACATGGTTAGCAGATGTTAATGTGAGTGTAGCGAAATGCTTGTGCTTCTAGTTCCGACCATGCAGTAATATCTAACAAGTAATCTAACAACTACCTTATACACACAAGTGTAAAGGAATGAATAAGAATATGTACATATAAATATATGGATGAGCGATGGCCGAACTGCATAGGCAAGATGCAATAGATGATATAGAGTACAGTATATATATATATGAGTTGAGTAATGTAGGGTATGTAAACATTATTTAAAGTGGCTAGTGATACATTTATTACATCAAATTTTCATTATAAAAGTGGCTAGATTTGAGTCAGTATGTTGGCAGCAGAAACTCAATGTTAGTGATGGCTGTTTAACAGTCTGATGGCCTTGAGATAGAAGCTGTTTTACAGTCTCTCGGTCCCTGCTTTGATGCACCTGTACTGACCTCGCCTTCTGGATGATAGCGGGGTGAACAGGCAGTGGCTCGGGTGGTTGTTGTCCTTGATGATCTTTTTGGCATTCCTGTCACATCGGGTGGTGTAGGTGTCCTGGAGGGCAGGTAGTTTGCCCCCGGTGATGCGTTGTGCAGATCTCACTACCCTCTGGAGAGCCTTACGGTTGTGGGCGGAGCAGTTGCCGTACCAGGCGGTGATACAGCCCGACAGGATGCTCTCGATTGTGTATCTGTAAAAGTTTGTGAGTGTTTTTGGTGACTAGCCAAAATTCTTCAGCCTCCTGAGGTTAAAGAGTTGCTGCTGCGCCTTCTTCACCACGCTGGCTGCTCCCTCTGCTGTTTCCTGAAGTCCACGATCATCTCCTTTGTTTTGTTGACAATGAGTGTGAGGTTATTTTCCTGACACCACACTCCGAGGGCCCTCACCTCCTCCCTGTAGGCCATCTCATCGTTGTTGGCTTACTACTGTAATGTCGTCTGCAAACTTGATGATTGAGTTGGAGGCGTGCATGGCCACGCAGTCATGGGTGAACAGGGAGTACAGGAGAGGGCTGAGAACGCACCCTTGTGGGGCCCCAGTGTTGAGGATCAGAGGGGTGTAGATGTTGTTTCCTACTCTCACCACCTGGGGGCTTCCCATCAGGAAGTCCAGGACCCAGTTGCACAGGGCGGGGTCGAGACCCAGGGTGAGTTTGGAGGGTACTATGGTGTTAAATGCTGAGCTATAATCGATGAACAGCATTCTTACATAGGTATTCCTCTTGTCCAGATGGGTTAGGGCAGTTTGCAGTGTGATTGTGATTGCGTCGTCTGTGGACCTATTGGGGCGGTAAGCAAATTGGGGTGGGTCTAGGGTGTCAGGTAGGTTGGAGGTGATATGGTCCTTGACTAGTCTCTCAAAGCACTTCATGATGACGGAAGTGAGTGCTACAGGGCGATAGTCATTTAGCTAAGTTACCTTCGCTTTCTTGGGAACAGGACCAATGGTGGCCCTCTTGAGACTCTTGAAGCATGTGTGAACAGCAGACTGGGATAAGGATTGATTGAATATGTCCATAAACACACCAGCCAGCTGGTCTGCGCATGCTCTGAGGACGCGGCTGGGGATGCCGTCTGGGCCGGCAGCCTTGCGAGGATTAACACGTTTAAATGTTTTACTCACGTTGGCTGCAGTGAAGGAGAGCCCACAGGTTTTGGTAGCGGGCCGTGTCAGTAGCACTGGATTGTCCTCAAAGCGAGCAAAGAAGTTGTTTAGTTTGTCTGGGAGCAAGACATCGTGGTCCGTGACGGGGCTGGTTTTCTTTTTGTAATCTGTGATTGACTGTAGACCCTGCCACATGCCTCTCGTGTCTGAGCCGTTGAATTGCGACTCTACTTTGTCTCTATACTGACGCTTAGCTTGTTTGATTGCCTTGCCGAGGGAATAGCTACACTGTTTGTATTCGGTCATGTTTCCGGTCGCCTTCCCCTGATTAAAAGCAGTGGTTCACGCTTTCAGTTTTGCGCGAATGCTGCCATTAATCCACGGTTTCTGGTTGGGAAATGTTTTAATAGACGCTGTGGGTACAACATCACCGATGCACTTGCTAATTAACTCGCTCACCGAATCAGCGTATTCATCAATGTTATTGTCCGACGCTATGCGGAACATATCCCAGTCCATGTGATCGAAGCAATCTTGAAGCGTGGAATCCGATTGGTCGGACCAGCGTTGAACAGACCTGAGCACGGACTTTTCCTGTTTTAGTTTCTGTCCATAGGCTGGGAGCAACAAAATGGAGTCGTGGTCAGATTTTCCGAAAGGATAGTGGGGGAGGGCTTTATATGCGTCGCGGAAGTTAGAATAACAATGATCTAGGGTTTTACGAGCCCTGGTAGCACAATCGATATGCTGATAAAATTTAGGGAGTCTTGTTTTCAGATTAGCCTTGTTAAAATCCCCAGCTACGATGAATGCAGCCTCAGGGTGTGTGGTTTCTAGTTTACATAGAGTCAAATAAAGTTAGTTCAGGGCCGTCGATGTGTCTGCTTGGGGGGGAATATACACGACTGTGATTATGATCGAAGAGAATTCTCTTGGTAGATAACGCGGTCGTCATTTGATTGTAAGGAATTCTATGTCAGGTGAACAGAAGGACTTGAGTTCCTGTATGTTGCTATGATCACACCACGTCTCGTTAATCATAAGGCATACACCCCCGCCCTTCTTCTTACCAGAGAGACTCTTAAGTAAATGCATTTGCTCTTGGTTCTTTGTTATAGAAAGATTGGAGAAGTGGTTTACATCTCCATGTTGTTGTTTGTTTAGTGCGTCCAATTTTCCCAGAAATTATTTGATTCTATAGATTCTTCTTGAGCTGTTTTTCTAACATTTATTGTTTAGTGTTTCCGCGTAGTGAAGGCGTAGGCTATGGTTTGCTATGTTTTTGGTTGGACACGTTTCTCAATTTCTTCCTTAAGTTTTTTTTACATTCTTCATCAAACCATTTCTCATTGTCGTTAGTTTTCTTAGGTTTGCTGCTTGAATTTAAAATGTGATATGTTATCAGGTTTCCTACTGCTAAGTTTACACATGCACTATTGCAGGGATAACCGAAAGGTCACTGGTTCAAATCCCCAAGCCGACTAGGTGAAAAATCAAGGCACTTGATCAAGGCACTTGAATCAACCCTAATTTCTCCTGTAAGTCTCTCTGAATAAATAAGCGTCTGCTAAATAACTAAAATGTCAAATGTAAAACGTCTCGATGTAGTTTCTGTCGGCAGGTCTGGGAAGGTGTCTGTTGCTCTGTTGCTCCTGTGTGAGGTGCTGGGGCTGATGTCTTTCAGGTTCCTTGCAAACGTAAGGACTGCTGCTTTATACGACTCCAACACCATCATTACGTTTGCTGACGACACAACAGTGGTAGGCCTGATCACCCGACAACGACGAGACAGCCTATAGGGAGGAGGTCAGAGACCTTGCCGTGTGGTGCCAGGACAACAACCTCTCTCTCAATGTGATCAAGACAAAGGAGATGATTGTGGACTACAGGAAAAAGAGGACCGAGCACTCCCCCATTCTCATTGACGGGGCTGTAGTGGAGCAGGTTGAGAGCTTCATGTTTCTTGGTGTACACATCACCAACAAACTAACATCGTCCAAGCACACCAAGACAGTCATGAAGAGGACACGACAAAACCTATTCCCCCTCAAAAGACTAACAATATTTGTAATGAGTCCTCAGATCCTCAAAAGGTTCTACAGTTGCACCATCGAGAGCATCCTGACTGGTTGCATCACTGCCTGGTATGGCACCTGCTCGGCCTCCGACTGCAAGGCACTACAGAGGGTAGTGCGAATGGCCCAGTACATCACTGGGGCCAGGCTTCCTGCCATCCAGGACCTCTATACCAAGTGGTGTCAAAGGAAGGCCCTAAAAATTGTCAAAGACTCCAGCCACCCTAGTCATAGACTGTTCTCTCTGCTACCACATGGCAAGCGGTACCGGAGCGCCAAGTCTAGGTCCAAGAGGCTTCTAAACAGCTTCTACCCTCAAGCCAGAAGACTCCTGAACATCTAGTCAAATGGCTACCCAGACTACTTGCAGTGCATCCCCTCTTTACACCACTGCTACTCTCTGTTGTCGTCTATGCATAGTCACTTTAATAACTCTACCTACATGTACATAGTACCTCACCTAACTGGTGCCCCCACACATTGACTCTGTATCGGCACCCCCCTGTAAATATTGTTATTTTTTACTGCTGCTCATTAATCACTCGTTACTTTTATCTCTTATCCTTTGTAGAGGTGGACCTGGTCATAAAGACTGTCCAGGGTGGAGTGGTGGGCCAGGTAGACGTTAGGTTTTGAGGCACAGTCACGGAAAATGCTTGCGTTTACCCTCTGTATGGTAGCAGGGTGGAGATAAGTGGAAGAAGCTTTTTCAATCACTCCCTTGAGTACAACTTCCTGCTGTGCTCTCAGGTCATTTGTGCCTGTGTGAATTATTATGTGGCTGGGACACCCTAGTTGGTCCTCAGATAGCAGGTCTAGGGCATGCTTGGTGTTTGGGCACCAGAGTTTAGCCACTGTGTGTTTGATGAAAAGTTCTTTATCTTATATATTTCCAATTCGAGTCGATAAGGAGTACAATCTGTGGCTTTTTTGTGTGTTCTTAGTGGGTATCTTCACGGGGTCTTCTAGGAGGGGGTGGGGTCTGCTAGGAGGGGGGGGGGTCTGCTAGGAGGGGGTGGATCTGCTAGGGTTGGTGGTTCTTCATTTATCTGTTCTGCTGTGATGTTGAGGCTGTGGTCAGGATCTGGGGTGGGAGTAGCCAGCTCTTTCACCACCTCCATCTTTCTTTCCTCCTCCTCTTCTAGTGCTTTCCTCTCCTCCCGCCGCTAGGCCTCCTCCTTCCGCTCCTCCTCTTTCTCCTGTTGGAGTAGTCTCACCACAATCAGACACTTCTCTCTCCCCCTCCAGCTCTCCGGAGCTCCGGGGTGTTGTTCCGTTGGACTGTTGTCTGGGTCTGGTTGAGGGGGTGTTGTTGTGATGGACTGTTGTCTGGTTGAGGGGGTGTTGTTGTGATGGACTGTTGTCTGGTTGAGGGGGTGTTGTTGTGTTGGACTGTTGTCTGGTTGAGGGGGTGTTGTTGTGTTGGACTGTTGTCTGGTTGAGGGGGTGTTGTTGTGCTGGACTGTTGTCTGGTTGAGGGGGTGTTGTTGTGATGGACTGTTGTCTGGTTGAGGGGGTGTTGTTGTGCTGGACTGTTGTCTGGTTGAGGAGGTGTTGTTGTGTTGGACTGTTGTCTGGTTGAGGGGGTGTTGTTGTGATGGACTGTTGTCTGGTTAAGGGGGTGTTGTTGTGCTGGACTGTTGTCTGGTTGAGGGGGTGTTGTTGTGATGGACTGTTGTCTGGGTCTGGTTGAGGAGGTGTTGTTGTGATGGACTGTTGTCTGGTTGAGGGGGTGTTGTTGTGTTGGACTGTTGTCTGGGTCTGTTTGAGGGGGTGTTGTTGTGATGGACTGTTGTCTGGTTGAGGGGGTGTTGTTGTGCTGGACTGTTGTCTGGTTGAGGGGGTGTTGTTGTGTTGGACTGTTGTCTGGTTGAGGGGGTGTTGTGATGGACTGTTGTCCGGTTGAGGGGGTGTTGTTGTGTTGGACTGTTGTCTGGTTGAGGGGGTGTTGTTGTGCTGGACTGTTGTCTAGTTGAGGGGGTGTTGTTGTGCTGGACTGTTGTCCGGTTGAGGGGGTGTTGTTGTGATGGACTGTTGTCTGGTTGAGGAGGTGTTGTTGTGCTGGACTGTTGTCTGGTTGAGGAGGTGTTGTTGTGCTGGACTGTTGTCTGGTTAAGGGGGTGTTGTTGTGCTGGACTGTTGTCTGGTTAAGGGGGTGTTGTTGTGCTGGACTGTTGTCTGGTTGAGGGGGTGTTGTTGTGTTGGACTGTTGTCTGGTTAAGGGGGTGTTGTTGTGCTGGACTGTTGTCTGGTTGAGGAGGTGTTGTTGTGTTGGACTGTTGTCTGGTTGAGGGGGTGTTGTTGTGATGGACTGTTGTCTGGTTGAGGGGGTGTTGTTGTGCTGGACTGTTGTCTGGTTGAGGGGGTGTTGTTGTGCTGGACTGTTGTCTGGTTGAGGGGGTGTTGTTGTGCTGGACTGTTGTCTGGTTGAGGGGGTGTTGTTGTGTTGGACTGTTGTCTGGTTGAGGGGGTGTTGTTGTGCTGGACTGTTGTCTGGTTGAGGGGGTGTTGTTGTGCTGGACTGTTGTCTGGTTGAGGGGGTGTTGTTGTGCTGGACTGTTGTCTGGTTGAGGGGGTGTTGTTGTGCTGGACTGTTGTCTGGTTGAGGGGGTGTTGTTGTGTTGGACTGTTGTCTGGTTGAGGGGGTGTTGTTGTGCTGGACTGTTGTCTGGTTGAGGGGGTGTTGTTGTGTTGGACTGTTGTCTGGTTAAGGGGGTGTTGTTGTGCTGGACTGTTGTCTGGTTAAGGGGGTGTTGTTGTGTTGGACTGTTGTCTGGTTGAGGGGGTGTTGTTGTGTTGGACTGTTGTCTGGTTGAGGGGGTGTTGTGATGGACTGTTGTCTGGTTGAGGGGGTGTTGTTGTGCTGGACTGTTGTCTGGTTGAGGGGGTGTTGTTGTGCTGGACTGTTGTCTGGTTGACTGGAGTGTATTGACCTGTTGTTCCAGCTCCACCTGTCTTACCTCCAGCTGGGTAAATGTATCCTTAATTTCAGTGAGGGAGTAATGCTCTGTGCCGGGGGAGGCTGAATCTCCTCTTGGGGTTGCTCGTCTGAAAAGACCGACTCACTTGGGGTGGGGGAGTCGTCACCAGGAGAGAGCTTCTCCTGCTGTGCTCTCTCTGATTCTCTAAAAGTCCTGTAGGAAGTGCTAAACGTTTCCCTGTACCACCCTTGTCTCAGTCTCAGGCTCCTGAGTTTCCACCTTGAACCAGTGGCGGCGTGTCGTTCAGGGCAGGTGGGGCAGAGCCCACCTGTTTAGATAAAAATACAAAATATATCTGGTATTATTAATCAATTTTGACATTGTTTGCAAACTGATATGTGACACGTATTAATGCCAAAATAACATGCAAAACAGGCGAAATTACGGGTCGCCACTGACCTCTACCTCTCCTCATCCTCTCCTCTTCCTCGACCTCTCCATCTACTCTACCTCTCCTCCTCTCCCTTCTCCTCTACATCAACATCAACCTCTCCTCTCCCACCTCCTCTACCCCTCCTCTCCCTTCTCTCTACCTCTCCTCTACCTCTCATCCACTACCTCTCCTCTCCCTTCTCTCTACCTCTCCTCTACCTCTCCTCCCTCCTCTCCCTCTCCTCTCCCTCCTCCTCTACCTCTCCTCTACCTCTCCACCTCTCCTCTACCTCTCCTCTCCCTCTCTCTACCTCTCCCCTCACTTCTCCTCCCCTCTCCGTTCTCCTCTCCTCTAGCTCTTCTCTCCCTTCTCCCCTCCTCTCCTTCATTGCACTGAAAGAACTGACCAGGTGAAAGCCACTGACGATAAGCTTCCACCTTCTTGTTTGCATATCATCCATTCCACACAGCTTCAGACAGGTTTCGGACAACAGGAAGTTCTAATGAGGTTGCACCACAAAGGAAGACGAATGAGCTCCTCAGTCTTGTTAATTCTGCCGAGCATGCTCTCCCCGTCTCCTTCCCTCCTAGCCTCCCTGTGCATTATAGGATGGAGCCGCCAAGGCGCCAAGGCAACCATTGTAAAAACCTTTATATCCTCGTCAGTTGTGTGTGTGTGTGTTACGCAATCAAGAGTCTCACTACACAGTCATGTCCTCATGCACAGTAGGGGAGACATTTAGATTAAGTCACTAATGCATTTCTTTAAACAGAGGGGGTACGGTTACGAACACATCTGAAATGGGACCCTATTCCCTGTATAGTGCCAGAGCCTTGTGAGCATAACACTTAAGAGTTTCTGTGGTAGAACACTTTAGCAAGTAGAGTTTCTGTGGTAGAACACTTTAGCAAATAGAGTTTCTGTGGTAGAACACTTTAGCAAGTAGAGTTTCTGTGGTAGAACACTTTAGCAAATAGAGTTTCTGTGGTAGAACACTTTAGCAAGTAGAGTTTCTGTGGTAGAACACTTTAGCAAGTAGAGTTTCTGTGGTAGAACACTTTAGCAAGTAGAGTTTCTGTGGTAGAACACTTTAGCAAGTAGAGTTTCTGTGGTAGAACACTTTAGCAAGTCGAGTTTCTGTGGTAGAACACTTTAGCAAGTAGAGTTTCTGTGGTAGAACACTTTAGCAAGTAGAGTTTCTGTGGTAGAACACTTTAGCAAGTAGAGTTTCTGTGGTAGAACACTTTAGCAAATAGAGTTTCTGTGGTAGAACACTTTAGCAAGTAGAGTTTCTGTGGTAGAACACTTTAGCAAATAGAGTTTCTGTGGTAGAACACTTTAGCAAGTAGAGTTTCTGTGGTAGAACACTTTAGCAAATAGAGTTTCTGTGGTAGAACACTTTAGCAAGTAGAGTTTCTGTGGTAGAACACTTTAGCAAGTAGAGTTTCTGTGGTAGAACACTTTAGCAAATAGGGTATTCTTCTCAGGTATGTAATCAGATAATGAAATGTTAATATTCTTCTCAGGTATGTATTAAGATAATATTAGTGTGTCAAATGTCCTATTAAACACCCCCATCTGGTGGCCATTGAGGGAACAACACAACACATCATTGGAATGACATGGTCTAATCCAATAGGGAGCTACTGTCCTACAGTACTTTCCCCATCTGACAATTGACTCTGTCCGTGACGTCAGCTGAATACACCTGTTCAGTTCCAGCCCAACTAGATGCCCAGGCGTTGCGTTGCATTGCATTGTTATTAGCTCTCGGCCATTTTAACTCTATTGCAGTGCAATAAAACCCCACGTTTAAATCAATTCATCATAAATAACCATATACTTATGTATTATTGATATTTTTAACCGAAGATATTATTAAGGGTTAAAAAATATAAGATCAGCTACAATTGAATATTGTTACAGTGTTTCAATCTAATACAGTGTTACACTAGTTTGATATTTTGCTAAGCAAAGATGCTCTTTACTCGCTACAGCTGCAAGCCAAGAAAATCAAAGATCACACAGACACTTTCACCTCTGATTTTGGGTAAATTTAGCATTTTCCCCACTAATAGTTAAGGTGAGGATTGAGGAGGGAAAGCTGATCCATTGATTTGTATCTAGGAGAAACTTCACCCCGGAGTAAGGAAATCAAAGATCACACAGAGACCCTATCGGGTCATAGAACCAATCAGCACACAGACTCCACACGACACGGGTCATAACACCATTCTGAGAACCAATCAGCACACAGGCGCCACACGACACGGGTCACAACACCATTCTGAGAACCAATCACCACACAGACTCCACACAACACGGGTCATAACACCATTCTGAGAACCAATCACCACACAGACTCCACACGACACGGGTCATAACACCATTCTGAGAACCAATCAGCACACAGACTCCACACAACACGGGTCATAACACCATTCTGAGAACCAATCAGCACACAGACTCCACACGACACGGGTCATAACACCATTCTGAGTTCATGCTGCTCTAGAAATTTATTTAGTGTTTTTTTTTCATTGTTAATTTCTTTTTCACTTGCGCTTGCTCCTGTCTTGGGAGTCGTGGTAACGGACAGTCAAGCAGCAACAAGAGTCACAGTTCGTATAACGTTCGTCAAGCTAGAAAATAATTTACATCACATGTTTTTTTTACTGACTTTTGAGACCACAAACATGGGGGGGGGGGGTTGGGGGGGGGTTACAATCAGAAAGCATGACTTTTTTGCATAGTATTAAATGAACAAAGACATTGAGTTCTTTATTTACAATTATTGTATAGATAAAACAATTCATAAAAACAAGATGTAGGATGCCGGGGGAACACTTATTTATCATTTATACCCATTAAATCGGCTAGAAATGCCACGTTTCACCGTTGGCATTTTCACGTTTTCTTTGTTCCACTAAAAAACTGCATGCTGCTAGGTAAAATACAGAGACGCAGGAGACATATTGCAAGAAGTGTCCTCATTATTACGATCGTTATTATTATTTATAATATTAGTTGGATGCGTTTAGTGAAGCGTGTATGATGAGGTCTGAGCCCGTATTCAGAGTACGACTGCTGGTCTAGGATCAGGTCCCGCCCCCCTTTTTCTATAATAATCTGATCCTAGATCAGATCTCCTACTAGGATAAACTTTATGAATACAGGGCCTGGTGGTCTGGTTGAGACTTGAACGGCTCAGGGCCCATATTCACAAAGTGTCTCAGAACAGGAGTTGTAATCTAGTATGTGAATCATTATGAATACGAGAGAGGGAGGGGGGGGGGGGGGGGGGTGACTGATCCAAAGACCTGACTTGCTTTGTGAATACGGGCCCTGATCAGTAATGAATTCTACTATAGAGGAATTGCGTAGAGTGCAAGCAGAGGTTAGTAAAGTACAGCCCACTAGCCTGGACGGTTGGACCGTCGTATGTATGTCCTCTTAGAATACATTACTCTATGTACATGGAATAGTCTACTGATCACTGTTGCATTCCCTTAAAGCGGAACGTACAGCTTAAACGTACAGATGTGATGTTAAAAAAATAATAATGTTGGCCGAAGTTCTTTTGATGTAAAAAATAAAATAAAAGGTTTTACCCGAAGGAGAAAAAAAAAAATGACTAAAAATTCAAGCGGTTTTAAAAGCAAAGTGCAGAAGTCAAGAGAGACCATTTCTGAAGGACAATAGAGCTGTTTCAGCAACAACAACAACGGTCCTTAGCTCGTTCAACAGGCCTGAGCTAAGGGTTGAAAGCTTGTGGGCACCCTCTCCTGATCTGACGGCAGAACTGGTTTAATGAAAGAGAAATCAGGTCAACGTATAATTACCACAGGATTCGTTTAGAATAGAACAATTGGGATTGGTTCAACTTGCATATTGAGCATATTACATCACGCTTTTCAATGTCTCCAATTGGTTGTAGGAATATTACAATAACACGAGAATGTGCGCTATGCTAATGAACGCCTCTGTGTCTTGTTGATATGTAGTAAGTTAAGTGTGCCTTCTTCCTTTTGTAATCTCCCACATCCTTTTATAAAGCACAATAAATAGTTCTAACAACTATGTGAATAGTGTTGAGATGCTAGAGTTGACTTGGTGAAGGCAGGGAAGACAAGCTTGGTTAAAAACACCACAGAAACACATTCTAAAAGCACAACACAGAGGGATTTCATTCATATCCTGATAGTAAGGAAATGTCTTTTCTTCTTCGTTTGTTTGTTGTTGGAAAAAGAGTCAAAGCGTCATTACATTTTTTTTTTTTTTTTTGGCGTTCAAAATGCCAATAGCTTTGGAAAAAAATAAGCCGTGTTGGGTTTTTTTTCTTATTATTTTTTAAAAAGGAAAACATACAAATCAATAAAATAATAAAACAATCAATCAACACATTATATAACAAGATTTTCAACACAACTTTTAGATTTTTTCTATACAGATAAGCCAAATATACCTTAGTTTGCAATTTCTAATATAAATCCATCCGCAGCCTTTGATGGTCACACAAAATAAAATGTAAAAATCCTTAAAACTAGCAGTTTTTATATAGAAGACATGTCCGTTATAGAAGGCCTGTTCGGCCTCTCAGCTCAGAGTAAGTCTCAATTTAAGTTAAATTTCAAGCTTTGAACAAAAAATAAGAAAAATAAGAAAAATTGTTAATTAAATAAATAAAACCTTTAGTCTTATTAACATCTCTGTTTGCAAACAAAGAGTTCAGAGTTCATCCCAACAACCATATAATACTAACATTAATTATACATCCCATAATATTTTGGTTTTCTTTTGTTATCCTCTAAAAAATATCTACAGTATTTGATAGCAGGCAAGTCCAGTACACTGTATATTATAAACACCAACGAGGAGAACTCAAAACAACTCGAGTTTTTCTGAATGGTTTTGGAACCCTACAAAATGAACCAGGAAGTTTCTACAGGTTTTGTAAACAAATGACATTCTCTTAAGGACATAAATAAGTTAAAGTAGTTAGAGCCATTGAAGCAGAAACAAGGCAACATGCCAACAAATAAAGATAAACTCTGTGTATATATATAAAACTCTGTGTGTATATATATATATATATATATATATATATATATATATATATATATATATATATATATACACATACACACATGAGTTTATCATAAGTTTAAGAAATGCTATTTATTTATGGGTTACTCTTTTCCAACAGGTGCAAATCTACTGTGCTTGTTGAGTCCTACGACCTTGATACACGTCTCATGTATAAATCAAATACATTTTTACAGTTAGAGCACATGCCACACAGAGAGAACTCACAGACCAACGATCGGATAAAGCTGCCTTAAAGATCCACTTCTCACCCACCCAATCAAATTTAAAACAATTTAAATAAAACATTGGATAATGTACATTCATGCAGGAGCAATAATAATGTTTTAATTTCATCTATTATCAATACAGTATTTGTTAATGTGAGGACGGAGTGGGGAGCGAGTTGTTGTTTATGCTGTTTTTCCACTCACTTTCTGGTCCTCCTCTTCACTGCTGCTCGAGACATGGTTCAGTCAGTCAGTCAGTCAGCAGCGCGCGCACACACACACACACACACACACACACACATGCACCACACACACACATGCACCACACGCACGCACACACACACACACACACACACACACACACACACACACACACACACACACACACACACACACACACACACACACACACACACACATGTCATGTGTGTTGGCTTTGTTGTGCTTTCTGATTGTATGTGTGGTATGATGTTTTCTCCAAGTACAGGAGGAGAGAGCAGGAGACAGACTGAGGCTAGAGGAAGGTCTCCAAACTGCAGACAAAGGAGGTATCCAAGAGACTGAAAGACAGAAGTCTCTAAACTGCAGTGTGGGAGCCACCAGGCTGCAGTAGAGATCTCCACCAGGCCTCAAGAGAACAGTCTCTATATTGCAGTAGAGAAAGGTCTCCAAGTGGCAGTGAAGGAGGTCTCCAGATTGCAGACGGAGGTCTCCACTAGCCAGGCTGTCAGAAGATGCTGTTAGAGGTCTCCAAGGCTGCAGTGGGATGGTGTCTCCAAGGTTGCAGATGAGGTCACCAGCCAGCTGCAGGCCACTAGAGGGAGGTCTCCAGACTGTGCAGTGGGCTGGCTGGGCTGGAGGATGCAGCTGACTTACTGGTGGTGTCGATGGTGAGGTTGATGCCGCTGTCGACGGCATTGTTGTTCTTGTTGGGGGACTGGGGCTGGCTGCCTGTCTGGGATTGGGGGATCATCCTCAACGCAGGGTCCTCTTCCAGATCCGTGTCGTCTATCAGGGGGATGTGGGGCGTGGTGTCTTCTATCCTAAACTCTGGGTGGGTCATGAAGTTATGGATGGACGGTCTAGAGTCTGGTTTTTCCAAGCCTTCGTAGAGGGAGCTACGGAATGCGTTCACGACGCGAATCTGTGGTGGGGAGGGAGAGAAGAGGGAGGAGGGAGAGAAGAGGGAGGAGGGAGAGAAGAGGGAGGAGAGAGAGAAGAGGGGGGAGGGAGAGAAGAGGGGAGAGAGAGAAGAGGGAGGAGGGAGAGAAGAGGGAGGAGGGAGAGAAGAGGGGGGAGGGAGTAAACACAGGAGAGCAAATAAGAATCGTCAGGAAGGATTGCCTCTGGGAGGGAGGAGGGGGGAGGCAGAGAATCCTCTGAGATTGAGAGATGGTCAGATAAAGACCGAGAGGGTTAGGGAGGAGGAGGAGGAGGAGGAAGAGGAAACTGCAGTCTGTGGTCTGCTTTCACAGTACAGTATAATACAGTGAAGTACAGTATAATACAATACAGTACAATATGGTACACAACTCACTCATCTGACGCGCACCTAAACAGAAGGTCATAGGCAAAACACAAGATAAAGTTAACAGTCATATGTATAAACCAAAACCCAATGTGCGATATACCTATAGAGACAAGATACAATATACCTATAGAGATAAGACACTATATATCTATAGAGATAAGACATGTTATACCTATAGAGACAAGACACTATATACCTATAGAGACAAGACATGTTATACCTATAGAGATAAGACATGTTATACCTATAGAGACAAGACATGTTATACCTATAGAGACAAGACACAATATACCTATAGAGATAAGACACTATATATCTATAGAGATAAGACATGTTATACCTATAGAGACAAGATACAATATACCTATAGAGACAAGACACTATATATCTATAGAGACAAGACATGTTATACCTATAGAGACAAGATACAATATACCTATAGAGACAAGACACAATATACCTATAGAGACAAGACACTATATATCTATAGAGACAAGACATGTTATACCTATAGAGACAAGACACCATATACCTATAGAGACAAGACACCATATACCTATAGAGACAAGACACAATATACCTATAGAGACAAGACACTATATATCTATAGAGACAAGACATGTTATACCTATAGAGACAAGATACAATATACCTATAGAGATAAGACACTATATACCTATAGAGACAAGACACTATATATCTATAGAGATAAGACACTATATATCTATAGAGACAAGACACTATATACCTATAGAGATAAGACACTATATATCTATAGAGACAAGACACTATATACCTATAGAGACAAGACACTATATATCTATAGAGACAAGATACAATATACCTATAGAGACAAGACACTATATACCTATAGAGACAAGACACTATATATCTATAGAGACAAGATACAATATACCTATAGAGACAAGACACTATATACCTATAGAGACAAGACACTATATATCTATAGAGACAAGACACAATATACCTATAGAGACAAGACACAATATACCTATAGAGACAAGACACTATATACCTATAGAGACAAGACACAATATACCTATAGAGACAAGACACAATATACCTATAGAGATAAGACATGTTATACCTATAGAGACAAGACATGTTATACCTATAGAGACAAGACACAATATACCTATAGAGACAAGACATGTTATACCTATAGAGACAAGACATGTTATACCTATAGAGACAAGACACTATATACCTATAGAGACAAGACACAATATACCTATAGAGACAAGATACAATATACCTATAGATATAAGACATGTTATACCTATAGAGACAAGATACAATATACCTATAGAGACAAGACATGTTATACCTATAGAGACAAGATACAATATACCTATAGATATAAGACATGTTATACCTATAGAGACAAGATACAATATACCTATAGATATAAGACATGTTATACCTATAGAGACAAGATACAATATACCTATAGAGACAAGACATGTTATACCTATAGATATAAGACATGTTATACCTATAGAGACAAGACATGTTATACCTATAGATATAAGACATGTTATACCTATAGAGACAAGACACAATATACCTATAGAGACAAGATACAATATACCTATAGATATAAGACATGTTATACCTATAGAGACAAGACACAATATACCTATAGAGACAAGATACAATATACCTATAGAGACAAGACATGTTATACCTATAGATATAAGACATGTTATACCTATAGAGACAAGACACTATATACCTATAGAGACAAGACATGTTATACCTATAGATATAAGACATGTTATACCTATAGAGACAAGACACAATATACCTATAGAGACAAGATACAATATACCTATAGATATAAGACATGTTATACCTATAGAGACAAGACACAATATACCTATAGAGACAAGATACAATATACCTATAGATATAAGACATGTTATACCTATACACAATATACCTATAGAGACAAGATACAATATACCTATAGATATAAGACATGTTATACCTATAGAGACAAGACACTATATACCTATAGAGACAAGACATGTTATACCTATAGAGACAAGACACTATATACCTATAGAGATAAGACACTATATACCTATAGAGATAAGACATGTTATACCTATAGAGATAAGACATGTTATACCTATAGAGATAAGACATGTTATATCTATAGAGATAAGACATGTTATACCTATAGAGACAAGACACTATATACCTATAGAGACAAGACACTATATACCTATAGAGACAAGACATGTTATACCTATAGAGACAAGACACTATATACCTATAGAGATAAGACACTATATACCTATAGAGATAAGACATGTTATACCTGTAGAGATAAGACATGTTATACCTATAGAGATAAGACATGTTATATCTATAGAGATAAGACATGTTATAACTATAGAGACAAGACACTATATACCTATAGAGACAAGACACTATATACCTATAGAGACAAGACATGTTATACCTATAGAGACAAGACACTATATACCTATAGAGATAAGACACTATATACCTATAGAGATAAGACATGTTATACCTATAGAGATAAGACATGTTATACCTATAGAGATAAGACATGTTATATCTATAGAGATAAGACATGTTATACCTATAGAGACAAGACACTATATACCTATAGAGACAAGACACTATATACCTATAGAGACAAGACATGTTATACCTATAGAGACAAGACACTATATACCTATAGAGACAAGACATGTTATACCTATAGAGATAAGACATGTTATACCTATAGAGATAAGACATGTTATACCTATAGAGATAAGACATGTTATATCTATAGAGATAAGACATGTTATACCTATAGAGACAAGACACTATATACCTATAGAGACAAGACACTATATACCTATAGAGATAAGACACTATATACCTATAGAGACAAGATACAATATACCTATAGATATAAGACACTATATATCTATAGAGATAAGACATGTTATACCTATAGAGACAAGATACAATATACCTATTGAGATAAGACACTATATATCTATAGAGATAAGACATGTTATACCTATAGAGACAAGATACAATATACCTATTGAGATAAGACACTATATATCTATAGAGATAAGACATGTTATACCTATAGAGATAAGACATGTTATACCTATAGAGATAAGACATGTTATACCTATAGAGACAAGATACAATATACCTATAGATATAAGACACTATATATCTATAGAGATAAGACATGTTATACCTATAGAGACAAGATACAATATACCTATAGATATAAGACACTATATACCTATAGAGATAAGACATGTTATACCTATAGAGACCAGATACAATATACCTATAGATATAAGACATGTTATACCTATAGAGACAAGATACAATATACCTATAGATATAAGACATGTTATACCTATAGAGACAAGATACAATATACCTATAGATATAAGACACTATATACCTATAGAGATAAGACATGTTATACCTATAGAGACAAGATACAATATACCTATAGATATAAGACATGTTATACCTATAGAGACAAGATACAATATACCTATAGATATAAGACACTATATACCTATAGAGATAAGACATGTTATACCTATAGAGACAAGATACAATATACCTATAGATATAAGACATGTTATACCTATAGAGACAAGATACAATATACCTATAGATATAAGACATGTTATACCTATAGAGACAAGATACAATATACCTATAGATATAAGACATGTTATACCTATAGAGACAAGATACAATATACCTATAGATATAAGACACTATATATCTATAGAGATAAGACATGTTATACCTATAGAGACAAGATACAATATACCTATAGATATAAGACACTATATATCTATAGAGATAAGACATGTTATACCTATAGAGACAAGATACAATATACCTATAGATATAAGACACTATATATCTATAGAGATAAGACATGTTATACCTATAGATATAAGACATGTTATACCTATAGAGATAAGACATGTTATACCTATAGAGACAAGATACAATATACCTATAGATATAAGACACTATATATCTATAGAGATAAGACATGTTATACCTATAGATATAAGACACTATATATCTATAGAGATAAGACATGTTATACCTATAGAGATAAGACATGTTATACCTATAGAGATAAGACATGTTATACCTATAGAGACAAGATACAATATACCTATAGATATAAGACACTATATATCTATAGAGATAAGACATGTTATACCTATAGAGACAAGATACAATATACCTATAGATATAAGACACTATATACCTATAGAGATAAGACATGTTATACCTATAGAGACCAGATACAATATACCTATAGATATAAGACATGTTATACCTATAGAGACAAGATACAATATACCTATAGATATAAGACATGTTATACCTATAGAGACAAGATACAATATACCTATAGATATAAGACACTATATACCTATAGAGATAAGACATGTTATACCTATAGAGACAAGATACAATATACCTATAGATATAAGACATGTTATACCTATAGAGACAAGATACAATATACCTATAGATATAAGACACTATATACCTATAGAGATAAGACATGTTATACCTATAGAGACAAGATACAATATACCTATAGATATAAGACATGTTATACCTATAGAGACAAGATACAATATACCTATAGATATAAGACATGTTATACCTATAGAGACAAGATACAATATACCTATAGATATAAGACATGTTATACCTATAGAGACAAGATACAATATACCTATAGATATAAGACACTATATATCTATAGAGATAAGACATGTTATACCTATAGAGACAAGATACAATATACCTATAGATATAAGACACTATATATCTATAGAGATAAGACATGTTATACCTATAGAGACAAGATACAATATACCTATAGATATAAGACACTATATATCTATAGAGATAAGACATGTTATACCTATAGAGACAAGATACAATATACCTATAGATATAAGACACTATATATCTATAGAGATAAGACATGTTATACCTATAGAGACAAGATACAATATACCTATAGATATAAGACACTATATATCTATAGAGATAAGACATGTTATACCTATAGAGACCAGATACAATATACCTATAGATATAAGACACTATATATCTATAGAGATAAGACATGCTATACCTATAGATATAAGACACGTTATACCTATAGAGATAAGACACTATATATCTATAGAGATAAGACATGTTATACCTATAGAGATAAGACATGTTATACCTATAGAGATAAGACATGTTATACCTATAGAGACCAGATACAATATACCTATAGATATAAGACACGTTATACCTATAGAGATAAGACACTATATACCTATAGAGATAAGACATGTTATACCTATAGAGACAAGATACAATATACCTATAGATATAAGACACTATATATCTATAGAGATAAGACATGCTATACCTATAGATATAAGACACGTTATACCTATAGAGATAAGACACTATATATCTATAGAGATAAGACATGTTATACCTATAGAGATAAGACATGTTATACCTATAGAGATAAGACATGTTATACCTATAGAGATAAGACACGTTATACCTATAGAGATAAGACATGTTATACCTATAGAGACAAGATACAATATACCTATAGAGATAAGACATGTTATACCTATAGAGATAAGACACGTTATACCTATAGAGATAAGACACTATATATCTATAGAGATAAGACATGTTATACCTATAGAGATAAGACATGTTATACCTATAGATATAAGACACGTTATACCTATAAAGACAAGATACAATATACCTATAGAGATAAGACACGTTATACCTATATAGATAAGACACTATATATCTATAGAGATAAGACATGTTATACCTATAGAGATAAGACATGTTATACCTATAGAGATAAGACATGTTATACCTATAGAGATAAGACACGTTATACCTATAGAGATAAGACATGTTATACCTATAGAGATAAGACACACTATACCTATAGAGATAAGACACGATATACCTATAGAGATAAGACATGTTATACCTATAGAGATAAGACATGTTATACCTATAGAGATGAGTCACGTTATACCTATAGAGATAAGACATGTTATACCTATAGAGATAAGACACGTTATACCTATAGAGATAAGACATGTTTTACCTATAGAGATGAGTCACGTTATACTTATAGAGATAAGACATGTTATACCTATAGAGATAAGACACGTTATACCTATAGAGATAAGACACGATATACCTACAGAGATAAGACACTACATACCTATAGAGATAAGACAGGATACACCTATAGAGATAAGGCACGATATACCTATAGAGATAAGACACAATATACCTATAGAGATACGACACAATATACATAAGTCACATTATGCATATAGAGATAAGACACTATATACCCATAGAGATAAGCCACGATATACCCATAGAGATAAGCCACGATATACCTATAGAGATAAGACACGATATACCTATAGAGATAAGACACTATATACCCATAGAGATAAGCCACGATATACCCATAGAGATAAGACACGATATACCTATAGAGATAAGACACGTTATACCTATAGAGATAAAACATGTTATACCTATAGAGATAAGACACGTTATACCTAAGACACGATATACCTATAGAGATAAGACACAATATACCTATAGAGATAAGACACAATATGCATAAGTTGCATTATGCATATAGAGATAAGACACGATATACCTATAGAGATAAGACACTATATACCCATAGAGATAAGCCACGATATACCCATAGAGATAAGACACGATATACCTATAGAGATAAGACACTATATACCTATAGAGATAAGACACAATATACCTATAGATATAAGACACAAAATACCTAAGACACGATATACCTATAGAGATAAGACACATTATACCTATAGAGATAAGACACAATATGCATAAGTCGCATTATGCATATAGAGATAAGACACGATATACCTATAGAGATAAGACACTATATACCCATAGAGATAAGCCACGATATACCCATAGAGATAAGACACGATATACCTATAGAGATAAGACACTATATACCTATAGAGATAAGACACAATATACCTATAGAGATAAGACATGATATACCTATAGAGATAAGACACAATATACCTATAGAGATAAGACACAATATACCTATAGATATACGACACGTTATACCTATAGAGATAAGACACGATATACCTATAGAGATACGATGCGTTATACCTACAGAGATAAGACAAGATATACCATATGACACGATATACCTACAGAGATAAGACACTATATACCCGTAGAGATACGACACGTTATACCTATAGATATAAGACACAAAATACCTAAGACACTATATACCTATAGAGATAAGACACGTTATACCTGTAGAGATAAGACACGTTATACCTATAGATATAAGACATGTTATACCTATAGATATAAGACACAAAATACCCAAGACATTATATACCTATAGATAAGACACAAAATACCTAAGACATTATATACCTATAGATAAGACACAATATACCTCAGACACGATATACCTATAGAGATAAGATACTTTATACCTATAGAGATAAGACACGTTATACCTATAGAGATAAGACACGTTATACCTGTAGAGATAAGACACGTTATACCTGTAGAGATAAGACACGTTATACCTATAGAGATAAGACACGTTAATAATAGGTCATCATTGACCTTGCATCACTGGTATACACTGTTTTATAAGGCCATATTGGGTAAAATGCTACTTTAATCAGATCAGTAAATAAATATAAATTACGGTCCCATTCTCATTTGCTTTTCACAATACCAAGAATTAGAACAGGTCCTGGTAGAAATAGTTTTAGTTACTCAGCTCCGTGGTCCTGGAATTGATGATCTAGTCACGTTGGTGGAGTTTAAACACTTGGTCGATGTAAATATCACAGAAGAGTGTAATGATCCAATGTGCGATCCACCTATGTAGAGGTAAGTCACGTTAATAAAGAAATGATCCAATGTGCGATATACCTGTGTAGAGGTAAGTCACGTTAATAAAGAAATGATCCAATGTGCGATATACCTGTGTAGAGTTAAGTCACGTTAAACCTTTTCTCAATAGGGGGTGCTGTTTTCACTTTGTAAAAATTTCGTTCCCAAATTAAACTGCCTCGTACTCAATTCTTGCTCGTACAATATGCATATTATTATTACTATTGAATAGAAAACACTCTCTAGTTTCTAAAACCGTTTGAATTATATCTGTGAGTAAAACAGAACTCAAGTTGGAGCAAACTTCCTGTGAGGAAGTGAGAAATCTGAAATAAGGCAGGCTGTTCTAGGGTCAGTTTATTAATTTGCATGCCTTCTATTGGTCGAGATGCACTGCATACGCCTTCCCCTAGATGTCAGCAAATAGTGAGAATTGGAATGGAGTTGCTAGGCAGATCTGAGGCCATATAAAGGGTCTTGGAACGTGGGGTGCAGTCTTTTCAACATTCGCCATGACGCAAGACAGACCTCAGGATGGCGTTCTGGAAAGCTCCCGTTATAGGCCTTAGATATATCCGGCTCTGATTTTATTCGATATAGGTGTTAAAGACATCATAATGTAGTTATTTTAAACCGAGTTATATCAGTTTATATCAGTATATTGCGATTTTCGGATATTTCTTTGTGCTGCGTTATAGTGAGTTGGGCACGTCTTCGCCACATGGCTAATGTTTACTGCTAATTCCAAAGTTGAAGGCGACAATCTACAACCGAGCAACGATTCCTCTGGACAAAGGACAACTTGCCCAAGATTCTGATGGGAGCTCATCAAAAAGTAAGAAGTATTTATGATGTTAATTCGTTGTTCTGTTGAAAAATGTCAAACTACTATTCCGCCATTAATTTCGGTGTAGCCTCGCTTTAACGCACGCTGTATGTCGTAGTAACGTTAATTTTAAAAATCTAACACAGCGGTTGCATTAAGAACTAATGTATCTTTCATTTGCTGTCCAACCTGTATTTTTTAGTCAAGTTTATGATTAGTTACTGATTAGATTAGGTGCCTCTCCCAAGATTTCTCCCGACATTTTGTTGGCAGCTTGGCTACTATTCTCATTGTATAACCACAATTTGTGCCGCTAAATATGCACATTTTCGAACAAACTCTATATGTATTGTGTAATATGATGTTATAGGACTGTCATCTGAAGAAGTTTGAGAAGGTTAGTGAAAAAATTAATATCTTTTGCTGGTTTATTCGTTATCGCTATTGTTGGCTTGAATCAATGCTGTTGTGTGGTTGGCTATTGTAGTAAGCTAATATAATGCTATATTGTGTTTTCGCTGTAAAACACTTAAAAAATCTGAAATATTGGCTGGATTCACAAGATCTTTGTCTTTCATTTGCTGTACGCTGTGTATTTTTCATAAATGTTTTATGATGAGTATTTAGGTAATTCACGTTGGTCTCTGTAGTTATTCTAGTTGCTTTGGTGAGAGTTGTGATGGTGGCTGCAATGTAAAACTATGATTTATACCTGAAATATGCACATTTTTCTAACAAAACATATGCTATACAAAGCAAGGACCCTATACTAGACCTTCTCACTCCCCCTGAGCGCCCACCAGTCTAGCATACAATATTACAGTCTCTACCGCGTCGCTGTCGCTGTTTGTTACCTCTCTTTCTGATTGCAGGCCCCAGTGAAGGCCACGAGGCGCCACGTTGACAAGTCGCTGTGGTTTTGTGTACCTGTGTGTTGCAGGCCCCAGTGAAGCCACTATGACAGCACCACGTTGACAGTCAGCTGTGTGTGTTTGTTACCTGTGTGATGCAGGCCCCGTGAAGGCACTATGACAGCCCCACGTTGACAGTCACTGTGTGGTTTGTTACCTGTGTGATGCAGGCCCCAGTGAAGGCCACTATGACAGCCACCACGTTGACAGTGAGCTGTGTGTTTGTTACCTGTGTGATGCAGGCCCCAGTGGGCCTATGACAGCCATCACGTTGACAGTCGACTGTGTGTGTTTGTTACCTGTGTGATGCAGGCCCCAGTGAAGGTAACTATGACAGCCACCACGTTGACAGTCAGCTGTGTTGTTTGTTACCTGTGTGATGCAGGCCCCAGTGAAGGACTATGACAGCCACCACGTTGACAGTCAGCTGTGTGTTTGTTACCTGTGTTGATGCAGGCCCCATGTGAAGGCACTATACAGCCACCACGTTGACAGTCAGCTTTGTGTTTGTTACCTGTGTGATGCAGGCCCCAGTGAAGGCCACTTATGACAGCCACCACGTTGACAGTCAGCTGTGTGTGTTTGTTACCTGTGTGATGCAGGCCCAGTAAGGTAACTATGACAGCCACCACGTTACATTCAGCTGTGTGTTTGTTACCTGTTGATGCAGGCCCCAGTGAAGGCCACTATGACAGCCACCACTTTGACATGAGCTGTGTGTTGTTATCTGTGTGATGCAGGCCCCAGTGAAGGCCACTATGACGCCACCACGTTGACGTCAGCTGTGTGTGTTTGTTCCTGTGTGATGCAGCCCCAGTGAGTCCACTATGACAGCCACCATTGACAGTCAGCTGTGTGTGTTACCTGTGTGATGCAGGCCCAAGTGAAGGCCTCTATGACAGCCACCACTTTGACAGTCAGCTGTGTGTGTTACCTGTGTGATGCAGGCCCCAGTGAAGGCCACTATGACAGCCACCACGTTGACAGTCAGCTTGTGTTTTGTTACCTGTGTGATGCAGGCCCCAGTGAAGGCCACTATGACAGCCACCACGTTGACAGTCAGCTGTGTGTGTTTGTTACCTGTGTGTGCAGGCCCCAGTGAAGGAACTATACAGCCACCACTTTGACAGTCAGCTGTGTGTTTGTTACCTGTGTGATGCAGGCCCCAGTTGAAGGCCACTATGACAGCCACCACGTTGACAGTAGCTGTGTGTTTGTTACTTGTGTGATGCAGGCCCCAGTGAAGCCACTATGACAGCCACCACGTTGACAGTCGCTGTGTGTTTTGTTACCTGTGTGATGCAGCCCCAGTGAAGGCAACTATGACAGCCACCACGTTGACAGTCAGCTGTGTGTTTGTTACCTGTGTGATGCAGGCCCCAGTGAAGGCCACTATACAGCCACCACGTTGACAGCAGCTGTGTGTTTGTTACCTGTGTGATGCAGGCCCCAGTGAAGGCCACTATGACAGCCACCACGTTGACAGTCAGCTGTGTGTTTGTTACCTGTGTGATGCAGGCCCCAGTGAAGGCCACTATGACAGCCACCACGTTGACAGTCAGCTTGTGTTTTGTTACCTGTGTGATGCAGGCCCCAGTGAAGGCCACTATACAGCCACCACGTTGACAGTCAGCTGTGTGTTTGTTACCGTGTGTGATGCAGGCCCCAGTGAAGGCCACTATGACGCCACCACGTTGACAGTCAGCTGTGTGTTTGTTACCTTGTGATGCAGGCCCCAGTGAAGGCCACTATGACAGCCACCACGTTGACAGTCCTTTGTGTTTGTTACCTGTGTGATGCAGGCCCCAGTGAAGGCCACTATGACAGCCACCACGTTGACAGTCAGCTGTGTGTTTGTTACCTGTGTGATGCAGGCCCCAGTGAAGGCCCTATGACAGCCACCACGGACAGTCAGCTGTGTGTTTGTTACCTGTGTGATGCAGGCCCCAGTAGAGCCACTATGACAGCCACCACGTTGACAGTCAGCTGTGTGTTTGTTACCTGTGTGATGCAGGCCCCAGTGAAGGCCACTATGACAGCCACCACGTTGACAGTCAGCTGTGTGTTTGTTACCTGTGTGATGCAGGCCCCAGTGAAGGCCACTATGACAGCCATCACGAAGACAGTCAGCTGTGTGTTTGTTACCTGTGTGATGCAGGCCCCAGTGAAGGCCACTATGACAGCCACCCGTTGACAGTCAGCTGTGTGTGTTACCTGTGTGATGCAGGCCCCAGTGAAGGCCACTATGACAGCCACCACGTTGACAGTCAGCTGTGTGTTTGTTACCTGTGTGATGCAGGCCCCAGTGAAGGCCACTATGACAGCCACCACGTTGACAGTCAGCTGTGTGTTTGTTACCTGTGTGATGCAGGCCCCGTGAAGGCCACTATGACAGCCCCCACGTTGACAGTCAGCTGTGTGTTTGTTACCTGTGTGATGCAGGCCCCAGTGAAGGCCACTATGACAGCCACCACGTTGACAGTCAGCTGTGTGTTTGTTACCTGTGTGATGCAGGCCCCAGTGAAGGCCACTATGACAGCCACCACGTTGACAGTCAGCTGTGTGTGTTTGTTACCTGTGTGATGCAGGCCCCAGTGAAGGCCACTATGACAGCCACCACGTTGACAGTCAGCTGTGTGTGTTTGTTCCTGTGTGATGCAGGCCCCAGTGAAGGCCACTATGACAGCCACCACGTTGACAGTCAGCTGTGTGTTTGTTACCTGTGTGATGCAGGCCCCAGTGAAGGCCACTATGACAGCCACCACGTTGACAGTCAGCTGTGTGTTTGTTACCTGTGTGATGCAGGCCCCAGTGAAGGCCACTATGACAGCCACCACGTTGACAGTCAGCTGTGTGTTTGTTACCTGTGTGATGCAGGCCCCAGTGAAGGCCACTATGACAGCCACCACGTTACAGTCAGCTGTGTGTTTGTTACCTGTGTGATGCAGGCCCAGTGAAGGCCACTATGACAGCCACCACGTTGACTCAGCTGTGTGTTTGTTACCTGTGTGATGCAGGCCCCAGTGAAGGCCACTATGACAGCCACCACGTTGACAGTCAGCTGTGTTGTTTGTTACCTGTGTATGCAGGCCCCAGTGAAGGCCACTATGACAGCCACCACGTTGACAGTCAGCTGTGTGTGTTTGTTACCTGTGTGATGCAGGCCCCAGTGAAGGCCACTATGACAGCCACCCGTGTGACAGTCAGCTGTGTGTTTGTTACCTGTGTGATGCAGGCCCCAGTGAAGGCCACTATGACAGCCACCACGTTGACAGTCAGCTGTGTGTTTGTTACCTGTGTGATGCGGCCCCAGTGAGGTAACTATGACAGCCACCACGTTGACAGTCAGCTGTGTGTTTGTTACCTGTGGTATGCAGGCCCCAGTGAAGGCCACTATACAGCCACCACGTTGACAGTGAGCTGTGTGTTTTTTTACCTGTGTGATGCAGGCCCCAGTGAAGGCCACTATGACAGCCACCACGTTGACAGTAGCTGTGTTTGTTACCTGTGTGATGCAGGCCCCAGTGAAGGCCACTATGACAGCCACCACGTTGCATCAGCTGTGTGTTTGTTACCTGTGTGATGCAGGCCCAGTGAAGGCACTATGACAGCCACCCCGTTGACAGTCAGCTGTGTGTTTGTTACCTGTGTGATGCAGGCCCCAGTGAAGGCCACTATGACAGCCACACGTTGACAGTGTGTGTTGTTACCGTGTGATGCGCCCCAGTGAAGGCCACTATGACAGCCACCACGTTGACAGTCACTGTGTGTTTGTTACCTGTGTGATGCAGGCCCCAGTGAAGGCCACTATGACAGCCACCACGTTGACAGTCAGCTGTGTGTTTGTTACCTGCTTGATGCAGGCCCCAGTGAAGGCCACTATGACAGCCACCACGTTGACAGTCAGCTGTGTGTTGTTACCTGTGTGATGCAGCCCCAGTGAAGGCCACTATGACAGCCACCACGTTGACAGTGACTGTGTGTTTGTTACCTGTTGTGATGCAGGCCCCAGTGAAGGCCACTATGACAGCCACCACGTTAACAGTCAGCTTGTGTGTTTGTTCCTGTGTGATGCAGGCCCCAGTGAAGGAACTATGACAGCCACCACGTTGACAGTCGCTGTGTGTGTGTTACCTGTGTGATGCAGGCCCCAGTGAAGGCCACTATGACAGCCACCACGTTGACAGTCAGCTGTGTGTTGTTACTGTGTGATGCAGGCCCCAGGAAGGCCACTATGACAGCCACCACGTTGACAGTCGCTGTGTGTTTGTTACCTGTGTGATGCAGGCCCCAGTGAAGGCCACTATGACAGCCACCACGTTGACAGTCAGCTGTGTGTGTGTTACCTGTGTGATGCAGGCCCCAGTGAAGGCCACTATGACAGCCACCACGTTGACAGTCAGCTGTGTGTGTTTGTTACCTGTGTGATGCAGGCCCCAGTGAGGCCACTATGACAGCACCACGTTACAGTCAGCTGTTGTTTGTTCCTGGTGATGCAGGCCCAGTGAAGGCCACTATGACAGCCACCACGTTGACAGTCAGCTGTGTGCATGTGTTACCTGTGTGATGCAGGCCCCAGTGAAGGCCACTATGACAGCCACCACGTTGACAGTCAGCTGTGTGTGTTTGTTACCTGTGTGATGCAGGCCCCAGTGAAGGTAACTATGACAGCCACCACGTTGACAGTCAGCTGTGTGTTTGTTACCTGTGTGATGCAGGCCCCAGTGAAGGCCACTATGACAGCACCACGTTGACAGTCAGCTGTGTGTTGTGACCTGTGTGATGCAGGCCCCAGTGAAGGCCACTATGACAGCCACCACGTTGACAGTCAGCTGTGTGTTTGTTACCTGTGTGATGCAGGCCCCAGTGAAGGCCACTATGACAGCCACCACGTTGACAGTCAGCTGTGTGTTTGTTACCTGTGTGATGCGGCCCCAGTGAAGGCCACTATGACAGCCACCACGTTGACAGTCAGGCTGTGTGTTTGTTACCTGTGTGATGCGGCCCCAGTGAAGGCCACTATGACAGCCACCACGTTGACAGTGAGCTGTGTGTGTTTGTTACCTGTGTGATGCAGGCCCCAGTGAAGGCCACTATGACAGCCACCACGTTGACAGTCAGCTGTGTGTTTGTTACCTGTGTGATGCAGGCCCCAGTGAAGGCCACTATGACAGCCACCACGTGACAGTCAGCTGTGTGTTTGTTACCTGTGTGATGCAGGCCCCAGTGAAGGCCACTATGACAGCCACCACGTTGACAGTCAGCTGTGTTTGTTACCTGTGTGATGCAGGCCCCAGTGAAGGCCACTATGACAGCCACCACGTTGACAGTCAGCTGTGTGTTTGTTACCTGTGTGATGCGGCCCCAGTGAAGGCCACTATGACAGCCACCACGTGACAGTCAGCTGTGTGTTTGTTACCTGTGTGATGCAGGCCCCAGTGAAGGCCACTATGACAGCCACCACGTTGACAGTCACTGTGTGTTTGTTACCTGTGTGATGCAGGCCCCAGTGAAGGCCACTATGACAGCCACCACGTTGACAGTCAGCTGTGTGTTTGTTACCTGTGTGATGCAGGCCCCAGTGAAGGCCACTATACAGCCCACGTTGACAGTCAGCTGTGTGTTTGTTACCTGTGTGATCAGCCCAGTGAAGGCCACTATGACAGCCACCACGTTGACAGTCAGCTGTGTGTTTGTTACCTGTGTGATGCAGGCCCCAGTGAAGGCCACTATGACAGCCACCACGTTGACAGTCAGCTGTGTGTTTGTTACCTGTGTGATGCAGCCCCAGTGAGGCCACTATGACAGCCCCATGTTGACAGTCAGCTGTGTGTTTGTTACCTGTGTGATGCAGGCCCCAGTGAAGGCCACTATGACAGCCACCACGTTGACAGTCAGCTGTGTGTTTGTTACCTGTGTGATGCAGCCCCAGTGAAGGCCACTATGACAGCCACCACGTTGACAGTCAGCTGTGTGTTTGTTACCTGTGTGATGCAGGCCCCAGTGAAGGCCACTATGACAGCCACACGTTGACAGTCAGCTGTGTGTTTGTTACCTGTGTGATGCAGGCCCCAGTGAAGGCCACTATGACAGCCACCACGTTGACAGTCAGCTGTGTGTTTGTTACCTGTGTGATGCAGGCCCCGTGAAGGCCACTATGACAGCCACCACGTTGCAGTAGCTGTGTGTTTGTTACCTGTGTGATGCAGCCCCAGTGAAGGCCACTATGACAGCCACCACGTTGACAGTCAGCTGTGTGTTTGTTACCTGTGTGATGCAGGCCCCAGTGAAGGCCACTATGACAGCCACCACGTTGACAGTCAGCTGTGTGTGTGTTACCTGTGTGATGCAGGCCCCAGTGAAGGCCACTATGACAGCCACCACGTTGACAGTCAGCTGTGTGTGTTACCTGTGTGATGCAGGCCCCAGTGAAGGCCACTATGACAGCCACCACGTTGACAGTCAGCTGTGTGTTTGTTACCTGTGTGATGCAGGCCCCAGTGAAGGTAACTATGACAGCCACCACGTTGACAGTCAGCTGTGTGTTTGTTACCTGTGTGATGCAGGCCCCAGTGAAGGCCACTATGACAGCCACCACGTTGACAGTCAGCTGTGTGTTTGTTACCTGTGTGATGCAGGCCCCAGTGAAGGCCACTATGACAGCCACCACGTTGACAGTCAGCTGTGTGTTTGTTACCTGTGTGATGCAGGCCCCAGTGAGGCCACTATGACAGCCACCACGTTGACAGTCAGCTGTGTGTTTGTTACCTGTGTGATGCAGGCCCAGTGAAGGCCACTATGACAGCCACCACGTTGACAGTCAGCTGTGTGTTTGTTACCTGTGTGATGCAGGCCCCAGTGAAGGCCACTATGACAGCCACCACGTTGACAGTAGCTGTGTGTTTGTTACCTGTGTATGCAGGCCCAGTGAAGGCCACTATGACAGCCACCACGTTGACAGTCAGCTGTGTGTTTGTTACCTGTGTGATGCAGGCCCCAGTGAAGGCCACTATGACAGCCACCACGTTGACAGTCAGCTGTGTGTTTGTTACCTGTGTGATGCAGGCCCCAGTGAAGGCCACTATGACAGCCACCACGTTGACAGTCAGCTGTGTGTTTGTTACCTGTGTGATGCAGGCCCCAGTGAAGGCCACTATGACAGCCACCACGTTGACAGTCAGCTGTGTGTTTGTTACCTGTGTGATGCAGGCCCCAGTGAAGGCCACTATGACAGCCACCACGTTGACAGTCAGCTGTGTGTTTGTTACCTGTGTGATGCAGGCCCCAGTGAAGGCACTATGACAGCCACCACGTTGACAGTCAGCTGTGTGTTTGTTACCTGTGTGATGCAGGCCCCATGAAGGCCACTATGACAGCCACCACGTTGACAGTCAGCTGTGTGTTTGTTACCTGTGTGATGCAGGCCCCAGTGAAGGCACTATGACAGCCCCACGTTGACAGTCAGCTGTGTGTTTGTACCTGTGTGATGCAGGCCCAGTGAAGGCCACTATGACAGCCACCACGTTGACAGTCAGCTGTGTGTTTGTTACCTGTGTGATGCAGGCCCCAGTGAAGGCCACTATGACAGCCACCACGTTGACAGTCAGCTGTGTGTTTGTTACCTGTGTGATGCAGGCCCCAGTGAAGGCCACTATGACAGCCACCACGTTGACAGTCAGCTGTGTGTTTGTTACCTGTGTGATGCAGGCCCCAGTGAAGGCCACTATGACAGCCACCACGTTGACAGTCAGCTGTGTGTTTGTTACCTGTGTGATGCAGGCCCCAGTGAAGGCCACTATGACAGCCACCGCTGACAGTCAGCTGTGTTTTGTTACCTGTGTGATGCAGGCCCCAGTGAAGGCCACTATGACAGCCACCACGTTGACAGTCAGCTGTGTGTTTGTTACCTGTGTGATGCAGGCCCCAGTAGGCCACTATGACAGCCACCACGTTGACAGTCAGCTGTGTGTTTGTTACCTGTGTGATGCAGGCCCCAGTGAAGGCCACTATGACAGCCACCACGTTGACAGTCAGCTGTGTGTTTGTTACCTGTGTGATGCAGGCCCCAGTGAAGGCCACTATGACAGCCACCACGTTGACAGTCAGCTGTGTGTTTGTTACCTGTGTGATGCAGGCCCCAGTGAAGGCCACTATGACAGCCACCACGTTGACAGTCAGCTGTGTGTTTGTTACCTGTGTGATGCAGGCCCCAGTGAAGGCCACTATGACAGCCACCACGTGACAGTCAGCTGTGTGTTTGTTACCTGTGTGATGCAGGCCCCAGTGAAGGCCACTATGACAGCCACCACGTGACAGTCAGCTGTGTGTTTGTTACCTGTGTGATGCAGGCCCCAGTGAAGGCCACTATGACAGCCACCACGTTGACAGTCAGCTGTGTGTTTGTTACCTGTGTGATGCAGGCCCCAGTGAAGGCCACTATGACAGCCACCACGTTGACAGTCAGCTGTGTGTTTTGTACCTGTGTGATGCAGGCCCCAGTGAAGGCCACTATGACAGCCACCACGTTGACAGTCAGCTGTGTGTGTTTGTTACCTGTGTGATGCAGGCCCCAGTGAAGGCCACTATGACAGCCACCACGTTGACAGTCAGCTGTGTGTGTTTGTTACCTGTGTGATGCAGGCCCCAGTGAAGGCCACTATGACAGCCACCACGTTGACAGTCAGCTGTGTGTTTGTTACCTGTGTGATGCAGGCCCCAGTGAAGGCCACTATGACAGCCACCACGTTGACAGTCAGCTGTGTGTTTGTTACCTGTGTGATGCAGGCCCCAGTGAAGGCCACTATGACAGCCACACGTTGACAGTCAGCTGTGTGTTTGTTACCTGTGTGATGCAGGCCCAGTGAAGGCCACTATGACAGCCACACGTTGACAGTCAGCTGTGTGTTTGTTACCTGTGTGATGCAGGCCCAGTGAAGGCCACTATGACAGCCACCACGTTGACAGTCAGCTGTGTGTTTTTACCTGTGTGATGCAGGCCCCAGTGAAGGCCACTATGACAGCCACCACGTTGACAGTCAGCTGTGTGTTTGTTACCTGTGTGATGCAGGCCCCAGTGAAGGCCACTATGACAGCCACCACGTTGACAGTCAGCTGTGTGTTTGTTACCTGTGTGATGCAGGCCCCAGTGAAGGCCACTATGACAGCCACCACGTACAGTCAGCTGTGTGTTTGTACCTGTGTGATGCAGGCCCCAGTGAAGGCCACTATGACAGCCACCACGTTGACAGTCAGCTGTGTGTTTGTTACCTGTGTGATGCAGGCCCCAGTGAAGGCCACTATGACAGCCACCACGTTGACAGTCAGCTGTGTGTGTTACCTGTGTGATGCAGGCCCTGAAGGCCACTATGACAGCCCCACGTTGACAGTCAGCTGTGTGTTTGTTACCTGTGGATGCAGGCCCCAGTGAAGGCCACTATGACAGCCACCACGTTGACAGTCAGCTGTGTGTTTGTTACCTGTGTGATGCAGGCCCCAGTGAAGGCCACTATGACAGCCACCACGTTGACAGTCAGCTGTGTGTTTGTTACCTGTGTGATGCAGGCCCAGTGAAGGCCACTATGACAGCCACCACGTTGACAGTCAGCTGTGTGTTTGTTACCTGTGTGATGCAGGCCCCAGTGAAGGCCACTATGACAGCCACCACGTTGACAGTCAGCTGTGTGTTTGTTACCTGTGTGATGCAGGCCCCAGTGAAGGCCACTATGACAGCCACCACGTTGACAGTCAGCTGTGTGTTTGTTACCTGTGTGATGCAGGCCCCGTGAAGGCCACTATGACAGCCACCACGTTGACAGTCAGCTGTGTGTTTGTTACCTGTGTGATGCAGGCCCCAGTGAAGGCCACTATGACAGCCACCACGTTGACAGTCAGCTGGAACGGAGGAACTTGGAGATGCTGTCGTAGACGTTCCTCCCCCACATCACAGCCTTCACGATGCTGCTGAAGTTATCGTCCGTTAATATGATGTCAGACGCCTCCTTGGCCACGTCTGTACCGGCTATACCCTGGAGAGAGAGAAGAGGTATGGTTTAATACCGGCTATACCCTGGAGAGAGAGAAGAGGTATGGTTTAATACCGGCTGAACTCTGCAGAGAGAAGAGGTATGGTTTAATACCGGCTGAACTCTGCAGAGAGAAGAGTATGGTTAATACCGGCTATACCCTGGAGAGAGAAGAGGTATGGTTTAATACCGGCTATACCCTGGAGAGAGAGAAGAGGTATGGTTTAATACCGGCTGAACTCTGCAGAGAGAGAAGAGGTATGGTTTAATACCGGCTATACCCTGGAGAGAGAGAAGAGGTATGGTTTAATACCGGCTATACCCTGCAGAGAGAGAAGAGGTATGGTTTAATACCGGCTATACCCTGCAGAGAGAAGAGGTATGGTTTAATACCGGCTATACCCTGCAGAGAGAGAAGAGGTATGGTTTAATACCGGCTGTACCCTGGAGAGAGAAGAGGTATGGTTTAATACCGGCTATACCCTGCAGAGAGAGAAGGTATGGTTTAATACCGGCTATACCCTGCAGAGAGAAGAGGTATGGTTTAATACCGCTACGTAGCCCTGCAGAGAGAGAAGAGTATGGTTTAATACCGGCTATACCCTGGAGAGAGAGAAGAGGTATGGTTTAATACCGGCTATACCCTGCAGAGAGAGAAGAGGTATGGTTTAATACCGGCTGTACCCTGCAGAGAGAAGAGGTATGGTTTAATACCGGCTGTACCCTGCAGAGAGAAGAGGTATGGTTTAATACCGGCTGAACCCTGCAGAGAGAAGAGGTATGGTTTAATACCGGCTGTACCCTGCAGAGAGAAGAGGTATGGTTAATACGGCTGAACCCTGCAGAGAGAAGAGGTATGGTTTAATACCGGCTATACCCTGCAGAGAGAAGAGGTATGGTTTAATACCGGCTATACCCTGCAGAGAGAAGAGGTATGGTTTAATACCGGCTGTACCCTGCAGAGAAAGAGGTATGGTTTAATACTGCTGATACCTGCA